>NC_053130.1:32821573-33089073 GCF_010015445.1 Perca fluviatilis | reverse complement strand
TACCTTATCCTTCTTTGTGTTTGTTTTACAGAGTTCACTTCCATACCCTCCAGATCCAGTCAGCTGGCCTCCCCATTCAGTCCTCCTCCCGCAGCACTCTGCCTCACTCTGCCTCCGCCTCCACGTTCCAGCCAGTCCTCCCTCGGCTCCTCTGTTCCCCCGCTCCAGTGTCTCCTCCGCGGATCTTCAGCCCCGGTTTCCCCGCGTTTCCCCGAGCTCCCTGGTCATCCTAGGTTTTTCCCTTGAGTCCCTGCCCTCCTAGTTTACTCCCGAGCTCCTCGTTGTTCTGTTCAATTAACTTATTTGCTTTCGTTGAGCCTTGCATTTGAGTCCGTTCTGTCCTTCACAACAGGTAACCTTTCTCCTTATGACCTCATAAGGAGAAGATTCCTGATTGGCCCATCTGAGCTTTCATTTTCTCAAAGGCAGAGCAGGATACCCAGGGCTCGGTTTACACCTATCACCATTTCTAGCCACTGGGGGACCATAGGCAGGCTGGGGGAATTCATATTAATGTTAAAAAAAATTGAAATTTTCATGCCATGGGACCTTTAAAGCAGGTAAATCCACTGAAGCCCAGTGCCCCCAGCCTTTATAATATCAGTATTCAATATAAAGTATACGTTGTTGTAATATAAATGGTATATATTGGGCCAGTTGACCTTTTTGTATATATTTTTTGTCTGTTCGAAATTTACTTTTAATGGGATATATTTTATTTTTTTAATGCTCAAGTGGTATTTGAGACTCAACATAACTCTGGTGGTAACTCAATTCCCATCAACAGTACATATGAAATAACCATTGAGTCTTGTTGAGAGAACCATGTGGAAGGGCTTTGAAACTTAACTTTCCATTTGAAAGACCCTTTTCTTTCTTTTTCTTTTATTTCTACTCACTGAGGTTTGTTTCTGCTAGCCATATCGATACTTTAATTAACAAAGTAAGGTGTTTTAAATAGTTTTTCCTGCTTTTTTTAAGATTCTTTTTGGGGCATTTTTTAGGCCTTTATTTGACAGGACAGCTGAAGACATTAAAGGGGAGAGAGAGAGAGAGGGGGGAATGACACGTAGCAAAGGGTCGCAGATCTGAGTCGAACCCGGTCCCGTTGTGCCTGAACGCGTTCATTGAAAGATAGTTCATGAACTCTGTTCATATTTTGGCCGAACATGAACTGAACGTACTGTATTACTGCCTGATGAACGTTACTGTGAATTCGTTCATTCTGGTGTCTGTGAACGCCACGCTCTCTCAGTTTAACTTCGTCCAATAGGGCGCTAGATTTCTATAGAGCCTTCCAGGCTAAAACCCGGCTAAAACACACCGTAAACAGGCCTTCATATGTAGCGGAAAAAACACCCAATCTGGCAACACCAGCCACCAGTGTCTCACCACCGCATGGGTCATCAAAACAAAAAGCAGCGTGGAGGCTTCGTATGATCATTTAAACCAGTTTTATGACGAGGTCGGTGAGAATGCAAAAAATCTTACATTTCTGAGCAAACTTTGCCCGCCGACTTTCAAAATGAAAATCCACTCTTCAGTCCCATCCACAGCAAACCTGAAACGGCACGTTGAACTGATTGGATATGAAGATGAAATCTGATGCATAGTTTCAGTGTTAAAACAGATAAAATAATTGCTGTCTGTGGTTCTATATGGGCTGTGGCAATAACTGATAACTGATGGGCACCCGCTTTACCAACTGAGCTATCCGGGCGCCCCCAGCATCACTACTTTAGGCTACAATATTTTTTGTCACATACAGCAAACATCTCCTCACTATCTGCTAGCTGCCTGTCCCCTGAACACACTGTAACAAAAACACGGTCTCTGTAGACAGCCCAGGCTCCACAAACGGCAACAAAAGCAAACTGCAGCAACCTGCACCACCAAACATAACAAACAGCGTTCCAGCCAATAACCGACAAGAAGGATTTGGGGGTGGGGGGTTAGTGCGCGGAAAGGAGGGGACGGGATGAGGAGGAGGGAGGGGCGAGCTAGCCTCCGTTTTGTTTGACAATACTACGAACGTCAACAAGAAGTGACATCACCCAACACCGCTTAGAGCGCCTTTAATGCCCCAGCCACATTTAGGTCCAAATTCTGGACCCGCTTCGGCTTTTCGACAAAGTGCAAAATATGCAACAACTGCCTGGTACTTAACCTTATCACGGGCATTTTGTATTCCAACACATTCTCACTCCCAATACGTCAAAAAGCGAAGCTTGGTCAGGTGCCTTTAGCGTTTGGTACTGGTGCAAAAAAGTCTCCTTTAGCGTCTCAGTCAGACGCAGTGGGGCTTTGGTCGGGACTCTTGGCCTCACTTTTTGACGCTCTGGGTCAGGACTGATTCGGCATCATTCAAAAAATTTACGTTTGACTGTCATGCGGCACAAGAATGGGACAGTTAGGTTTAGGAAAAGATCGTGGGTGGGGTTACAAAATATACGTTTCAGTGACACGCGGGACAAGAACGGGACACAAAAAAGTCCTGTGTTGTTTGACAGATCCACCACCCCAACCTATCTCCTTATGTGGATTTTTGGTATTTCATCCTACTCGCTACGTCATCTTACAGCGCCGCGGTCGAGTTACTGCTATGCCCAGTGCGTCCCATACAGACGCTAAAGGGTGACTTTTGCATCGCTATCTGACACTGACAGCCACGGACACAGCGTCACTATTTGATGAGTTGTGAACGAGAACAAGTTGTGTATTCATATTGTATCGTGAGATACCCTGTGATACCTACCCCTATTCCTGATTTCCCAAACTACGGAGCGGGCCGAGGGCCAAATCACAGAATGTGCAAGCGTTAATAACGTCAAAAAAATGACTGCCGTTAAAAGGAATTTGCGTCACCTCGTTATTATCGCATTCATTTTGACAGCACTAGTATGTAATCAGGTATCAGCTAAGTCACATGTGTCAAACTCAAGGCCCGCGGTCCAATCCGGCCCCTTGCAGATTTTGATCCAGCCCGCATATCAATTTAGGTTCATAATAAATTTTGGCCCACTTAGTTTTTGTCACTTTTGCCTATGCTCTTGGCAATATTTTTCCCCACGTATTTTAAGTTGTTTTTGTTGCTTTTTCGACCTTTTTTCTATAATGGCTAAGGAACGTTTTTGCTGACTTTTTTAGGGCTTTATGTCGACCAAACTGTAAGGAAGAAGATGTTATAAGACATGTATAATACAGTCAAAGATATTTGACTTTTTCAAAATGAAAATAAACTCTAAATGTCTGGCCCTTCTTATTTTCCAATGTGGCTCTTAGTGACACTACTGAGCTAAGTAGTATCATCCAACATTTTATACATCCTCTGCTCCTCTACTGCACAGAATTTAGCATACACCTTGGCTTGGTGTTTCTTTTCCACTTGTACGGCTTGAAAGTGTGACCCCAAAGAAGCAGTGTCATCTTCAGCAAACCGCAATGTAAAGAAAACAAAAGTGAAATGGGTAATAATATGATTTGACTGAATGTAATGACTTTGTTTATTCTAGGGGGAGTATCACCGAGAGCAATACTCTCTTTTTCAGGAACGCACTGATCACATATGTCCAGTACAACCACAGTCTGATCTGCTGGGCACTGTGCAGCTCTACTGGAGCAGTTGGGGTTAAGGGCCTTGCTCAAGTGAACCTCAGTTGTGGGATTGAGGGTGGGGCAGGATCGATTCTAAAATGTAACAACGCCCAAACTATGAAAGAAGAAAAAACTTCCCAACAGGGTGTTGGATAAACCAATAAGCTCCTCTCTGAGCTGTTACCCATACCACCCCTCTCTAAAAAAACATTTTGTGTATCTTTGCAAAAGCAAAATTACAGTTTTAGAAGTAAAGGTGGAAGTAATGTGATGTTGTTTTAACGCAAGTAAACTAAGGAGGAAGCTGTGGATTATAAGGTCAACTGAGTGTGTGACGTTTACACACTAAACCTGACCAAAGGTGATGGATGAAGAGAGGGGACCTAGACCTAGACCTACTCTATCTGTAAAGTGTCCTGAGATAACTTCGGTTACGATTTGACACTTTAAAATGTGGCCTATATCAGATTCCAGTGTGAACTGGTTGCACTTTCGAACTGACCCGCATGATCAAAAAAACAATAACAATGACATCAGACACAGCACGCTGTTGCACTAAAGTTAGGGAGGTTATGGAGGAAGTAAGTATTTTTGCTTTTATTTCAAAATGTTTGCATAATGGCAACCGTAACATTAATGAGCAGGTGCTGAGGAGGAGAAGAATGAAGAGAAAGAGAGCCAAATTGGCTATTTTGGCCTTTTGCGGGGTTATGGCTGCAAAATCACTACAGAGGTCTGTGTGGATGCAGAGACGAAGCCAGGAGTGGTGGGACTGCGTTGTGAATAGCTTCACAGAGACGCAGTTTTTAGGCCTTGTCAAGTTTTTAATGTTACTGTCTGTGTCTAGGGCTAACTCCCGTCGGCGCTTAATTGTGACAAATGTTGATGTAGATTGACGTGAAAGTCGCACCAAATCTGCCTTGGTTGTTTACACTGCGGCTGCATTGAAAAAAATCAGACCTGGGTCTGATTCAGGACCACATATGGAAGTGGTCTAAATCTGATTTGAGTGTTCACACTACTTCTGAAGAAGTCTGACCTGGTCACTTGACCCCCGGATTTGGGCCACTTTTGCCTGCAGTCTGAACGTAGTCTGACTGATGGTTTTTGGCCTCTAGTCCTACATGGGAACCATGTCAGAGCTTGATCTTCCCATGTACCTCTGTTCTAGGTGTCATGTCCAGACTGAGCAGTAAGAATGTAAGGACAAGTAATTGCTGATGTGCCCCTGCAGGTAAAATTCTAAATTGTTGGTTTGAACTAAAGGCTGAACTGAAATAAAAAAGGATATAGTCCCCCCATGATGCTCATGTTTCCCAGAAAGCTCAGCTGCTGTCTGCTAACTTCAGACCTGCTGGGACAGTGGTATGCCTCTCTTTACTGTTCTCTCATGCTCAGAGGTGACCTGTCTACTATTCCTCTACTGACCCCTTGTGGTGGATTAATCATATTACAACTGAGCTGTAAATGTGTACATTCACAGATAGGATGAAGCAGTCCTAGCCAGGATCTAATAATAATAAAGGAAATTACAACGTTTTCGCTCTGTTGTTATTATTATAATACACATTACACACAGGCCTGAATTACACACACATGCTCAGTACCTATACATGCACTGATGGAGATATGTCAGAGTGAGGGGGCTGCCCATGGAAAGATGCCAGGCAGTTGGGGTTTTGGTGGCTTGCTCAAGAGCACCTTGGCAGTGAACTGGCACCTCTCCAGCTACCAGTCCACTACCATACTTCGGTCCATATGGGGACTTGAACCAGCAACCCTCCAGTTCCCAACCCAACTACCTACTGACTGAGCAACTGCCACCCCCCCAAAAAAAATATCAGGGGAGAGTGTGAACGCAGTCCCCCACTACCACAAATTATGCAGTCGAGATTCCCACATTTGGGCAATTCGCAGGGGTCAGCATAACCGGAGTGCAATGGTTAAGCCTCCTACTGCCAGGTAAGTATGTACATATGATCTACATATCATATGGGATTAAAACTATAATATTAAACTGTTGTGAAGTAGTGGTCACATAACTGTTGAGAAAAAAAGGGTTACTAATGCTTTAATATAAGGTTTTGGTGAGAATCAGAGCTGTTATCTAAAATACATTCATATATCAAGCTACAATTTCATACTGATGTCACAGGGTGGCAACAAAGAGCTATTTATTCATTTTCTTTGACTCAAGGTGAAAATTCACTCACATGAGGCTTATTGGATGAAGCTAGAAAGAAGGTAAAGTCAGCAGCTCAGTGGCTCCAAAAATTGCTTAATAAGGCACGTAACGTTTCGGCCCACAATCTGGCTTTCCTCAGGTGTTTTTGATAGCAGTGATCCATGACCCTTATCTGTTGTCATCACATCACATGGTCAGAGGTCATGTGATATGTGAAAAAATTGGATTAAAGTGCTCATATTATGCTTTTTGGCGTTTTCCCTTTCATTTATTGTGTTATATATCTTTTTGGTGCACGTTATAGGTTTACAAAGTGAAAAAGCCCAAAGTCCCCCCCCAAAGGGACTTACCATCTCCAACAGAAAACACTGTTCACAAACTGCTCCAAACAGCTCTATTGTAGTCCAGCCTTTACTTCAGAGACAGACGTAACACATGTTATAATGCTCGCCTAGCTGCTAGCGTGGCACGCCCTCATACTCTACTTCTGACTGGCTAGTAGTCCTTACCTAGGTACTGTCAGGGCACACCCTCATACTCTGCTTCTGACTGGCTAGTAGTCCTTACCTAGGTACTGTCAGGGCACACCCTCATACTCTGCTTCTGACTGGCTAGTAGTCCTTACCTAGGTACTGTCAGGGCACGCCCTCATACTTTGCTTCTGACTGGCTAGTAGTCCTTACCTAGGTACTGCGCATGTGCGACTCCCAACAAAGATGAACAGAAGTGAGATGTCTCACTCTGTAGCTAAAACAGAGAGCTCAACACACAGGGTGAAAAGAGGAGCTGCAGCAATGTGCAGTACAACAAAAATATGGTGTTTTCTGAAAATTAAACCATGTAAACCTATTCTGGTACAACCTCTAAATACAATTATGAACCTGAAAATGAGCATAATATGAGCACTTTAAGCTCCCTGAATAAAGTGTGATCCATCGGTGTCTCTTTTGTCCTTTACTCACAAATGTGAGCCTTTTTAGCTTGTGTTTTTTCCTACAGTATCAATAGGCATCAATGCACCGATGGCTCTTTCGGGACAGCCTTTTACGAAACACTGTAGCCAGCCAGTGCCAGAAGACAAAGCAATACAACAAATTGATATTATCCAGTGAGAAAACTGATTATTTTTGAATTGCTTTGTAGTTACACAAAGCAATTCAAGTTGCAAGAAAATTAGGTTTCATGCAATTATTAACCTGCAACTAGTTGCTGTAACTGTGTAAAGCCGGCCAAATCGGCACTTTACAATTCTATTTATTGTCAGGGAAACTAAATTTAAATAAAGATTTTTAAAAAATATGTCCTGCTGGTTGTCACTCTGGCTGTGACATGCTCTGACATATTTTGCTGCCTTAATGCCAATGTCGGTTTTTCATTCTAATTAAGAAATTACTTTCTGTGACATTCTACAGGCTGCATTGTAGCTGAAAATATTGCTCTGTCTTAACCCTCCTGTTGTCCTCGGGTCAAATTTGACCCATTTTGTTTCTATATCAGAAATTTGGGTTTCTTTCCACCAAATTGTCAAAGAAACTAATGTGGATGGTTCCATACAACCATTACTCTTAATAGGTCAAATAAATTATCAGTTCACTACTTTCATTGGATTTGGGTGTTTCATTAAATTTTATAGCATTTGAAAAAAAAAGATTACAAAAGAATGTTGGAAAAAGCTTCAAAAACGCAGGAAAAAAAATCGTCAGAAAAGGGTGACAAAAAACCTGGGGGAAAATCGTTAGAGTGTGTTCTCTGGGTTGTCTGGTTTGTCTGTGTCCACCTGTCTCAAAGGCCATATTGTGGTCACTCTGTCTTTAGCTGATGTCCTTCTCAGTTACTGGTCCCTCACAGAGCCCAGATAAGCTGCCACTTGATGTTGTCTATTCAGTGGTTAAATAACATGAACGTTTAAGTTTTTTTAGTAAGATATCCAGTGCTCTCCCAAGCTGATGCTGCTTATTAGACTGATTACCCTCTGTACAACAATCTTCTGGAACTTTAGATTATAAGCGTTGTACTGCTATGAACCACAAGGGGGCATGCCCTCGCTGTGTATGTTATTTGAAAGAATAACTCCAGGGTAATTTTTCTTCATCATCATTGAAACCTATGACATGTATGTAATTACTCCAGTTAACAGCTCCTTCTGTCTGTTCTGCTGCAGGTTTGTTAACAGCTCGCAGAGACACAGCAGCATTCACAGACAAAACACATCAGTACTTTTTCCTAACACATCTTTATTAATCATGGGATGTTTCCTGGAAGTATTTTCACTCTTTCCGCTGCGAAGATAATGGGATGTTCTTACGGTATAGTGAAGAAGACAAACCAAACCTATTTCTTCACATTCCGTGGTAGTAGAACAGAGCTACTTTTATTACAACTGTAATAACTGGTATTGCTGAAAATCGACCACAGTTGGTCTCACTCAAGGCGAGGTGCTTAAACTTGAAGCCAGTACATTAAGTCATAGGCCAAAAACAGTCTTCTTCTTTGAGATTACCTCTTTATGAAGATCAAACTTAGCTCCAGCCAGGGTTCCTATGATGAGATCTCCAAAGAAGTTTCTGCAGCGGGTTTTGAAGCAGCGCAGTTAATAGTGTGCAGCAGTATTTTCAACAATAATAACAGATCTCCACAGTTTTTACCATATTTATACCATATTTGGAAAGTGCAAAAAAAATTGACCTCATTTAAAATTATTTTGTTGATTTATGGAAGATCTGACGGCCAAACGTTCAAATAAATATAAATAAATGGCAAATACTGTTGGGATTTTAACCTTGTGTAAGCTGGAGAATGTGTATTGGCCACTTCAGGGCTCCTATAAGAGAATGCGGGTCACCAATATTTATCATTATAAACTGAAAACAACTCAAGAATAGCTTAATCTGCTGCAACAATAGCTATATGAGTCCTTACTAACTTCGTCTCTGACTTCTGTACAGGCAACCGCCGTAATGAAAGAAAACACTGATCTGACACATCCGTCTTGGCAGTTGAGTTCAAATATCAACAATCTTTGCCCAGCATCGCTTACTGCACCTTTAAAGTACATTTAGTTAGTAAAAACTGCCTCATCCTCCACTGAAAATATCAAGTCACTCAAGTCACCACAAACCCTTCTAGCTAGCGTTAGCTAGCGGCTACCTAACATTGATGTTAGCTAGCGCTAGCTATTATTAGCACTCCTCACCTGTTGCCTGTTTCAGCTCGTTAACCCATCTACAAAAACCCTCTCCAGTCCAGTTGTTGTCTGGTCTTGTCTCGATATGGCATACGGACTCCCTCAGTATAGTCGCTTCAGTGCTTTGCCAGATCTTCCAGTGTGTTGTGTCCTGTAAAGTTAAGTTGATCTTCTGGGCTGTTTGAGCAATTTAACTAGACTTTTTTCCTGTATTTTTGACACTGCCTTTGGCACCACTCTCCTTTGCGATCTCATGTGTTTTTTACCTCTTGGACTCTACCTTGTTTTTTGTTACTATTTTTGACTTTTGTTTGCCTGACAAGAACCTTCATTAAAAACATTTCAATTTTATTCTTTGTCCTGAATCTGAGTTTGTGACAATATGTCTACCAAGTTTCATACATCTACATGAAAGTCAAAGGAGGGGGCTTAAACCTTGAAAACCGTTAGAGGCCGCTATTGAGCAGATTTGCCCCATCAAAGCCCCAGAGCCATGTAGATGTCCTCAGGCCAGGACTCTTATCAAGCATGTCAAATTCGGTGCAGACTGAACATATGTACATTGGAGTTACAACAACTTTTTGTCCCATAGTCGGGCGGCCACAGCAATCTTCAAAATTAAGCATCATCAAGGTCTTGAGTAGCCTGGTTGACACCAGACCCTTCTCAATTGTAACTGAGAGTGGGTCTGAGGAAGGCTCATTCACAGCTCACTTCCAAAGGGGCGTCACTCAAATGCCTCTGGGTGCAATTGGATAGTCCTTCAACCAATCAGACCAACGATCCGGGTGACGTAGCAGCGACAGCGGCATCAATGGGTTGCTGCGCTTCGGGGGCCGTCATGTTGAATGTAAACAAGAAGCTGCTTGCCGTCGCTGCGCTATCATCATCGTGTAAAGCCCGCCTCAATGGTTTTGATTGGTGCCTCGAATGGGAAAAATTGGAAATGGGCTTGAATGGGCTCTTGGCCAGACGGACTTGCAGAGCAAATCTCAAATTTGCCAGAAGTTCATCAGGGTTTTCCCAGGCTTGGTCTTGAGGCTTACCTAAACAGTTTTGAGGTGGATCTGGTCAACCCGCCAAGAAATGGACATCAAAGTGTAAAAACTGTAACTTCAGGTTGCCAATAGGAGGTGCTATGACCATGACCAACAGTCCCTGGCACTTTTGTGCTAGGACGCAAACAATTTTAGTTGATGTTACGCTGTCACTTATACCCTATGTTAAGGTTCTATAGTATACCTTTTACAACAACTACATGCAATTTCTGACAGCCTGTAATGTCCACAGCATGTCAGCTAATGCACATGGAAATGAATGAGTCTCTATATGTTATCATGACAACAAAGTATGTCTACCCCTGTTTTGTAGGCTACTCACCATCACAAGCCAAGTCCAAATGGATCAATCGATCAATATCCATATTGTTGCGTACTGGTACAAACAGAATTATGACGTCCAAGACAATGTATTGATTGCATCATCAAAAATAATCATTTTATTCGTTAGCTTCTTTTTATCTGAAATTCACAGAAATCGAATCAACTGCAGGAAAAAAAAAAACCTGCATTGCGAAATAAAAAAAGTTTCGGATTTTGTGTGGAAAGGCCTATAGAGATAGTTGAGTTACAAAAATGTAATTGAGTGTGATTTATTTATTCACACTTGATTATTTGCGTTTGGTCTGAAAAGACCTTTACTCTAAATTGACTTTTTACTTTCCAGCTCTGCATTTAGGAAAAGCTCATTAAACTACAACTTCAACTCAGAAAAATGCCACATTAACTACTTAGCAGCAACCAAAGCATAGCATTATGTATGTAGGTACTTTAAACATTTTATAAACATTAAATGATAAAAAAAAAATATTAATAATAATAATAAGTATTTTCTTTTCTCCTGTTCATTTTTAAGAACTGGGGAGACTCTGCCTCAGTGTGTTACTGTTCACTCCACCAACAGCGAGCTAGATGTATGTACTCCTCTTACACTTTAAGTGGTGTTTGTGTGGAGCACTTGTGTGTGAATGCTCTGCTGTACACTAAGCTCAGCCTGCAGTCTGATTTACTCTGCTTTAATTCAAACCATCCATACGGACTCAGAAAGAGTATTTACTCACACTGTGAACCCCGTAACCATGGAATCAGGGGAGACACAGCAGAGGTATGGCGAGGGGGGAGGGGAAGGGGATGGACAAGGAGTGTGTGTGTTGGGGAAAGGGGGATGCTGAAAACAAAAGAACAGAAAGAGGGAGAAGGTTTTTTGCTGTGTGTGTGTGTGTGTGTGTGTGTGTGTGTGTGTGTGTGTGTGTGTGTGTGTGTGTGTGTGTGTGTGTGTGTGTGTGTGTGCATGCATATGCGGTGGTACCTGTGCTCTGTCTCAATCTGTCAGCCGCTCTGACACTGAGATCTATCCTGCAGCAGTGGGCAGGAGAGAGAAAAACTGAACGAGAGGACAGTAATTAAACCTTTGTGTGTGTGTGTGTGTGTGTGTGTGTGTGTGTGCATATGTGTGTGTGTTGTGTGCAAATTCACTTTTGCCTGCTTCTTATGTATACATGCATTTTTGCATGTTTGTGTCTCAACTTGCATGCACACTACACAGCGTATATATCAGTATGTGTGTCAAATGTCAAATAAGTATCAAAATAAGCGTACCAGCATGCGTGTGTGCTGGTGTGTGTGTGTGTGTGTGTGTGTGTGCTTGACACTTTTATTGCCAGGGCAAAGAAGCAATATCTCGTCTACAATGCCAGACATGGGTGACAAAATGGGGTCTTAATTTGCTTTAGGGAGCTGTGACTCTCTCTATCAACTCTGCATCAGCGCTAAAGTCAATCACCCAGCATGCTGAGCGACAGGACCAGGCCACGCTCCACATTTCCATTAGACTAATGTTTATTTACCGCTGCGAACCCCAAACAGCCTTTTGGTTGTTGTGCACTGATCACATTTCATCCCGTATGACTATAATGAAGTCAGGAGTAGGTTAAGTTGAGGAGTGGAGCAGTGTTTGCTGTAAGCCATGTCAAGAGGCTGAGTGTTGGAATGTGTTTAGGTTTCATTAGGGCTTAAGATGAGTCGCTTCAGGCTCCAGATGGAGGATCGGGACTGCAGTGCAGACCTAAAAACAAGCAGGCACGTAGTCAGCAATGGGCCAGGGCGGCACTGGCCCGCCTACTTTACTCACTGGCCCGTCCAGCCAAGTTTGATCAAAATAGGTTTTGTTATGAAAAATATTCAAATGTATGTAAAAGAAAAAAAAGAAATAGTAACAGAACTAGTTGTCTAGTGTCTATTTAATGTGTGTTCTCTTCTGTAAACTGGACGTCAAAGTTTTCCCGAAATGAATGTTTGAATCCATATTTACCAGAAAAGGTTCTTAAAAGCTATGTTTTCATCCAAATGCTGTCTTTTCATTAACTGGTGTTTTTTGAATGTGTTGGTAAAAATGCTTTCAGAAGATTACATCACTGAAAAAGCCTGTAACTATTCTATAACTGCAGTACATTAGTCCATTGGGAGTCTCGATCAATGGAAGTACATTTTCAGGATAACTGCCAGATGTCCCTCAACTTCCACTCTCTGTGTGTTGCCGTTCTCGAAATTCCTTTGCTTCGGGAAAGGTCATCAATCTTAAAGCTAGCTAAGTTACACGATATAAATGGCACGTTTTGGAGACAATTTGGATTGTGCAACAAGGCAGGCCTGCTTTGTTCCTTCTGGGAATGATTGTTAAGATTTACAAGGAACATGTTTACGGCATTTTATCTCTAACTGGGAGGCTTTGGGACCAATTGGCGGGTATTACTGTGAACGAAGTACAGCATCGCACTGGTAAGAAAATATTAGTTTTAACCATATATCCAGCTAATTTAAATAGCTGTTACTGTATTGTGTAAACATTTAACTTCATTCAATATTGTATTTTCTTTTGCAGGTGCACATGTTCCACCAAAACAATTTCCTTCCTGAGACTATTTTGCAGAGCCACCGACCCACTGTGTTCAGACCTTAGCGCCGCCCAAGACAATTGTGATTGGTTTAAAGAAACGCAAACACCCCAGAGCGTTTTTTGGAGAAAGGTCTGGCCAATGAGTAGTCTATATCCTTGTTGTTCCCCTTCTGGGATTGCTCCGGTGCTGACGGAAATTCCGCCGGATTTCACTTATTTAGGCCGGGTATCCGCTGCGTTGGGCTTCCTTTGTGTTGGCGTTCTAACCTCCGGTGGATTTGTGAGGACTATGGTTAACTGCTCCTCAGATCTCTGCAGGGTAAATCCAGACAGCTAGCTAGACTATCTGTCCAATCTGAGTTTTCTCTCGCACGACTTAAAACAACTTTTGAACGTTCACAAACGTTCCACCAAAACAAGTTCCTTCCCGAAGCTACTTTGCCGCGGCACCGCGACTTTTCACGGTGCTCAGCATCGGCCAAGGCGCCACCGTACGATTGTGATTGGTTTAAAGAAATGCCAATATACCAGAGCACGTTTTCCTCCCATCCCAGAATGCTGTGTGGACTAGCCAGACCCTCCTCCACAGCGCCGCAGTGGAGGAAGGTCTGGCAAAGCGAGACTAGGCAATGAGAGACTTGTCCATTGGCTATATGGCATTTTTTCTTAATGAACCTGTTTGCTTTGGGTGTGTGTGTCCTTTTTCAGGCTGGTAGATTGGAGCTTGATAACAGCTGGTGGCAGCAATACACCAATCCTGTGGCACAAACGTGTGCGTGTGTGTGTGTGTGTGTGTGTGTGTGTGTGTGTGTGTGTGTGTGTGTGTGTGTGTGCTGGCTGTAGGTGGGCGGCTGTGCGAAGCCGCGGCCAGCTTTGAGAGGGTAATCCATCTCCATCTCTTAAATGATTATCTCCATTAATCTGCTGTAAAGTAATAAAGTAAACACCATTCCCTCCACCTCCTACCCTCTTCCTCTTCCCTCTCCACCTCCTCCTTCTCCTCCTCCGCCTCTGCTCTGGATGGAGGTTCATTAAGTCTTTAGTACATTAATACGTCTTCATGTCCCCATACCGTTCCTATCACCTGGTGCTTGGGGCCCCTTGAGGCCCCAGTAGAGATTCTCTCTTTCTCTCTGTCTCTGTGCATGAAAAGGGGAGAAGAGAATGAAGTGGCTGCGGTTTGTGCGTGTGTGTGTGTGTGTGTGTGTGTGTGTGTGTGCGTGTGTGCGTGCGTGCGTGCGTGCGTGCGCTGCGTGCATGCGTGTGTGTGTCTTTGTAAGAGTGTCACTGAGTCGAGGTGATGAGCTCGGTGGATTTAATTTTGCGATGCGGGACTCAGATGGCCCCGGCGGTCGCCGCGGTAATTTGCCTGATCAGGTTTGAGAATTGTTGCTGTTGGTGATCAATCATCCAGGTTGTCACAGCGACTGGGGGCCCAGTCGGCATGAAGCCACTTGTAATTGGCGCTAGATTGATGTGGCCATGTTTCCCTCACATGTCGAACAAAAGTTTGGTTAATTAAAGGTTGTAAAATTTACAACCCCTCCGACACACAGACACACACACACACACACAGACACACACACACACACACACAAGGAAGGAACTCATACCTGTGTGTGTGTGTGTGTGTGTGTGTGTGTGTGTGTGTGTGTGTGTGTGTGTGTGTGTGTGTGTGTGTGTGTGTGTGTGTGTGTGTGTGTGTGTGTGAGAGAGAGAATGATGGGACAGTAAGGCAGAAGGTCTGCTATGTTTTAAACTCTGACACTGTTTATGTTGTTGAGTGTTGCCGTGCTGCCTCTACTTATTACTGACTAAAACATACCATAATTCTATCACATGCTCATACACAAACAGGTAGGACAGTTGGAAGTTTGTGCCTCACATTAATCATGGTAGCTTGTGTAATTACTTTCTGAACCACAACTCATGTGACACAGTAATCATAAAGTAATGCCACATACTCTGTGTGTATCTAATTGTATTTTAGCCACTGTGTGTCCCAGTTCTACAGTGTATGCTAATAATGTTAGGTACATATGCAATGTTCCTAAAGTTTTCAGCCTGGGGTCAGCACACCAAGACCCCCACCAGCAACTGCTGCTCTACTGGCAACATACCTGACTTTCATGCCCATTGGAGGTGGAGGGCCCACAAGTTGCAGCCCAAAGAAGTAGAAGGAAGTATTCTTGTGTTCAGTATTTACCTGACAAGAGCATATGTTTTAGCATAGGGGGAGGGATATGGTTAAACTTCACTCTATTAACATAAAAGATCTCTTGTTGTGTTTTGTGCCAATGCTTGTGCAAAGTTCAGGTAGTCGAGCCACCCCGAATAAACAACAACGAAGAAGAAGCACCCCCCGCACCCGCTGTACGCATGCTCGCTCACACGCAGACACGACATGGAAAAATGCACTGGAAAGTTCACGGCTCCATTTATCTCCCTGGTAACATTTTGTTTGTGGTAAGTAACATTAACTAACGTCACAGTGTCCACTGCAGTTATTGACTAGTCAAGACACAATTTGAACATTATCAACGTACGACAGCAATCCTATCTAGCAATAAGCAAACCTTATGGCAGAAGTGATCAAGTGACTGGTTGGCTAACATCGTTAGCTGTCAGTCTCCTCTCCCAGCGGATGTCGACTAACATTCCTTTGCTTGTCGTGAAAAACAATGCATAACGTCTTTAACGTGCTCATATTATGCTCATTTTCAGGTTCATAATTGTATTTAGAGGTTGTACCAGAATAGGTTTATGTGGTTTAATTGTCAGAAAGCACCATATTGTTGTTGTACTGCACATTGCTGCAGCTCCTCTTTTCACCCTGTGTGTTGAGCTCTCTGTTTTAGCTACAGACTGAGACATCTCACTTCTGTTCCATCTTTGTTGGAAGTCGCACATGCGCAGTAGCTAGGTATGTTAGGCTCCAGTTAGACCCAGAACTGAGAACAGGCACACAAACACAGATGAGCGGTTTAGAGTGTTTATTAGGAACAATGTAGATTGTGGAGGCGGGAAATGGCCAGGAGAGCAGCTCCGGGTGGGGTCGAAGCTGGAGATCAGAAGGCGGGTGTGTGGTCAGGCAGCGAAGATGAGGGCTGGGTGGAATGGCTGGTTGAGAAAGGAGCGGCGAGGTGAGTAGGCAGCGAGGAGGCAGATGAGAGCTGATGAGCAGCAGGTCCAGAGGCGGAATCATGAGAATGGTTGCAACGAACTGGCGCTGAAGAGGTGAACAGCCCGGGTTGATAACTGCTGGTTGATTACTGGAATGAGCTGCAGCTGGCTGAAGCAGAGCAGGTGAGAGTGGCCATGCCCCTTGACCTAGATCCTCTTGGAATGACATGCCATAACCGGTGGAGACAAACACAGACAACACACACAAGGGAAAGGGGAACAGGAAAACAGGCAGGGAGACAGACACTGATCCACAACAGTGCCCCCCCCACAACGGACGCCACCCAGTGTCCCACCAGGGTTGTCAGGGTGGTCCCGATGGAAGTCCGAGATCAACGTAGGGTCCAGAATGAAACGCCTTGGGATCCAGGACCGTTCCTCCGGACCATAACCCTCCCCGTCCACCAAGTAATGGAAACCCCAACCACGTCTCCGGACGTCAAGGAGCCTCCGCACAGTGTAGGCCGGATGATCATCGATAAGACGAGGCGGAGGAGGGGGATCCGTAGGCGGACATAAGGGGCTCGAGGAGACAGGCTTCACCTGGGAGACATGAAAGGTCGGATGGATCCTCATAGATCGGGGCAGCTTCAACCGCACAGCTGACGGGTTGATGATGGACTCTACCTCGAAAGGTCCCAGAAACCGGGTCGACAGGTTACGGGAGTCAGTCCGTAGGGGTATGTTGCTGGACGAGAGCCAGACCTTCTGCCCAGGTTGGTATTGGGGTGCAGGATCCGGTGCCTGTCGACCATCTTCTTATTCCGCTCCACGGTCTGGAGGAGAGCCTCCCGGGCGTCGTCCCAGATCTTGCGGCAGCGGGTGAGGTTGTCTTGAACTGAAGGTACAGCCAGATCCTTCTCCTGCAACGGGAACAAAGGGGGTTGGTAACCCAATGATGCTTCGAATGGGGAGAGGCCGGTGGCAGACGAGGTGAGTGAATTGTGGACGTACTCGACCCAAGGGAGGTGTCTGGCCCAGGTAGCCGGGTTCTGGGCTGCCACACAGCGTAGCGCAGCCTCCAGGTCTTGATTAGTCCTCTCCGTCTGGCCATTGGTCTGAGGGTGGTAACCAGAGGAGAGAGAGACAGAGGCACCCAGAGCAGAACAGAAATCTTTCCATAGTTGAGAAATGAACTATGGGCCCCTGTCAGAAACACTGTCCACAGGTATTCCATGGGGACGGAATACATGTTAGACAAAGAGGTCCGCTGTCTCACTGGCAGACGGTAATTTAGGTAATGCAACAAAATGGGCAGATTTAGAGAACCTGTCCACAATGCTGAGTATAGTGTCTTGTCTTGTACCTTCAGACTGAGGAAGTCCAGTGCCAAAGCCACGTGGTACCAGGGGCGGCTTGGGACTGGAAGGGGAAGTAACAGGCCAGAGGGAGACCGGTGGGATGCCTTATTCTGGGCACAGGTGGCACATGCAGCCACGTAGGCTCTAACATCAGCCTCGACGGAGGGCCACCAGAAGTGTCTCCTGAGTAGTGTGAGGGTACGTCTCATGCCGGGGGAGCGAAGCGAAGCGGAGCCGGGAGGTATGGATCCAGTGGAGAACCTGGGGTCGTACGGCAGAAGGGACATAGAGAAGATTGGGGGGTCCGTCAGCAGGCCCGGGTTCTGTCTCCTGTGCAGTCCTGACTAGGGCCTCGATCTCCCAGCGGACAGCCGCCACCAAGCAGGAAGCGGGCAGGATAGGTTCGGGAGTGCAGGTCTCATCTGAGAACTGGCGAGAGAGAGCGTCAGGTTTGATGTCTCCTGTGCAGTCCTGACTAGGGCCTCGATCTCCCAGCGGACAGCCGCCACCAAGCAGGAAGCGGGCAGGATAGGTTCGGGAGTGCAGGTCTCATCTGAGAACTGGCGAGAGAGAGCGTCAGGTTTGATGTTACGTGTACCCGGACGGTACGTCAACACAAAATTGAAACGGCAAAAAAACAGAGCCCATCTGGCTTGACGGGAATTCAGTCTTTTGGTCAACTGGATGTAGGCCAGGTTCTTGTGGTCTGTCCAGACGATGAAGGGCTGCTCTGCTCCGTCCAGCCAATGCCTCCACTCCTCCAAAGCCAGCTTCACCGCAAGTAGCTCTCGGTTCCCCACGTCATAGTTCCTTTCTGCTGGGGACAGTTTCTTAGAGAAGTAGGCCACCGGATGGAGCTTCTGATCCGTGGAGGAGCGTTGGGACAGCACAGCTCCCACCCCAGAATCAGAAGCATCCACCTCAACAACAAACTGCGAACAGGTGTCAGGATGAATCAAAACAGGAGCAGTGGAAAACAGTCTTTTGAGAGTACTCACGGCAGTCTCAGCTTCCGATGTCCACAGGAACAGGATCTTGGGGGAGGTGAGCTTAGTCAGAGGGGCTACCACCCGGCTGAAGTCTTTGACGAAACGGCGGTAGAAATTAGCAAAGCCGAGGAATCGCTGCAGCTGTTTCCGTGAGGTAGGTGTAGGCCATTCGGTCACGGCTTTTATCTTTTCAGGATCCGGAGAAACCTGTCCCCGCTCAATAACAAATCCCAGGAAAGGGACGGATTGACGGTGGAACTCACATTTTTCCGCCTTAACAAACAGTTTGTTCTCCAGGAGGCGTTGGAGGATCTGGCGGACGTGGGAGATGTGTTGCTCTTGGGACTAGGAGAATATCAAAATATCGTCTAAGTAGACAAAAACAAAACGGTGGAGGAAATCCCTTAGGACATCGTTCACCATGGACTGAAAAACAGCAGGGGCGTTAGTTAGACCGAATGGCATGACCAGATACTCAAAATGTCCTAGGGGAGTGTTGAATGCTGTTTTCCACTCGTCCCCATGTTTGATACGGACGAGGTGGTAGGCGTTGCGAAGGTCGAGTTTGGTGAATACAGTGGCACCCTGAAGGGGCTCGAAAGCCGAATTGATCAGTGGCAGGGGATATGTGTTTTTGACGGTGATGTTATTGAGTCCCCGATAGTCGATGCAGGGACGCAGGGTTTTATCTTTTTTGTCGACAAAGAAAAAACCTATGCCGACAGGGGAAGACAAGGGACGGATAATGCCTGAAGCTAGAGAGTCCCTTATATAGGTCTCCATAGCTTCCCTCTCAGGCCGGGACAGATTGAATAGCCGGCTGGAGGGTAAGGGGGCACCAGGAAGAAGCTCTATGGCGCAGTCGTAGGGTCTGTGAGGCGGTAAAGAGAGCGCTTTAGTTTTGCTGAAAACCTCTGCTAAATCTCGGTACTCATCAGGGACAGACGACAGGTCAGGAGTCTTGTCCGGAAGAGCAGGGAGGTTATCAGAGGGCGGAATAGCCGAACCGAGGCAGACAGAATGGCAACAAGTGCTCCAACTATGAATTTTGTGGTTTTTCCAATCAATGTGGGGATTGTGACAGCTAAGCAAGGGATAACCGAGCATAAGGGGAGAGGTTGAGGAGAAGACTACTTTGAACTGGATCGTCTCTCTGTGATTGCCTGACAGAATGAGAGAGACGGGGACGGTTTGGTGCGTTATCCGGGCAAAATGATGACCATCAATGGCGGTGACTGGGATAGGGGAAGCCAGAGACGTAACGGGAATAGCCGCTTGCTTAACAAAGTTCGCATCGAGGAAGTTGTCCTCCGCTCCGGAGTCAATTAAAGCGGTTAACGGAAGGGACAGAGTCCTGAATTGGAGGGTGGCAGAAACAACTAATCGGGGGCCTGTGGGTAGGGAGTTAGATGTTGGGCTCGCAAGGACACCCACCGTTACCTGCGAGCTCTGTCTTTTGGTCGGACAGGACAGGTGGCGAGGAAATGGGTGGCGTCCCCACAGTAAAGGCATTCACCAGCCTGAAGGCGCAGCTGTCTTTCTGCTGGGGACAGTTTAGCACGGCCCAGCTGCATGGGCTCGTCTTGCTCCTTAGTAGAGGCTGTGGCCCGGTGGGTAGAGGACAGCTCATCCCTACCAGTGGGGCGGGCTCGACCGCTCCTGTCCCGTCTCCTCTCCCTTAGCCGGTTGTCAATCTTAATAGCTAGAGAAACGAGAGAATGGAGGTCAGTGGGTTCATCCCGAACAGCCAACTCATCTTTGACATGGTCACTCAAACTGTTTAAAAATACCCCCTGGAGTGCTTCATTGTTCCATTTGGAATCAGCAGCTAATGTCCAGAACTCTATGGCGTATTCTGCCACACTGCTTGTGCCCTGTCGTAGCTTCAGGAGTCTCTTGGAGGCATTACCGGCATGGTCCGGGTGATCAAACACAAGTTTAAGACGTGAGGAAAAATCATCATAAGAACACCCCTCAGTGCGCTGATTGGTGAACACGGCTTCTGCCCAGACCAGAGCTCTCCCTCTGAGCAGACCCAGAGCGTATTGTACCTTAGACGTCTCAGAGGCAAAGGAGTGGGGCTTCTGTGCGAAAACCAGGCGGCACTGAAGAAGGAAACTACGACACTTGTTTAGCTCACCGGCAAAGGGTTCAGGCGAGGTGACAGGGGGCTCTCGGGGAGCAGCCGAGCCTGGGGAAACAGGAGGAAGTGCAGAAAGAGGAACAGAAAGGGAGGCATTAGGAGTTACCAGATCAGCCACTTGCGATGTTAACTTGGAAACTTGATGCAACAACTGCTGGTTGTTTTCCAACAAGGTCCGGATAAGTTGGTCGTGTTGCCCCAACAGTAATCCCTGAGACTGGAGGGCGTGCTGCATGCCGTCTCCCTGTGCTTCGTGTGGTGCCTCAGCCAGGTCCATTGTGTGGCTGATGAGCAGCAGGTCCAGAGGCGGAATCATGAGAATGGTTGCAACGTACTGGCGCTGAAGAGGTGAACAGCCCGGGTTGATAACTGCTGGTTGATTACTGGAATGAGCTGCAGCTGGCTGAAGCAGAGCAGGTGAGAGTGGCCACGCCCCTTGACCTAGATCCTCTTGGAGTGACATGCCACAGCCGGTGGAGACAAACACAGACAACACACACAAGGGAAAGGGGAACAGGAAAACACAACAAGGTAAGGACTACTAGCCAGTCAGAAGCAGAGTATGAGGGTGTGCCCTGACAGTACCTAGGTAAGGACTACTAGTCAGTCAGAAGCAGAGTATGAGGGCGTGCCCTGACAGTACCTAGGTAAGGACTACTAGCCAGTCAGAAGTAGAGTATGAGGGCGTGCCACGCTAGCAACTAGGCGAGCATTATAACATGTTTTTGTCTCTGAAGTAAAGGCTGGACTACAATAGAGCTGTTTGGAGCAGTTTGTGAACAGTGTTTTCTGTTGGAGATGGTAAGTCCCTTTGGGGGGGGACTTTGGGCTTTTTCACTTTATTAACCTATAACGTGCACAATAAAGATCTGTAACACAATAAAGGAAAGGGAAAAAGCCAAAAAGCATAATATGAGCACTTTAATGAAATATATAGCTAGCTGACGTTAGCTAATTATTTAACGTTGAAGCTACGCCGATTTAGCACCGGCGTTTGTGTCATTGCAGTGTGGGTTAATGAACGTTGTTTGGCTTCCCTCCGTTGCACGTAACGTTAACTTACATGACAAACTACAAAATCTCAATGATAAAAGAGTACAAACAGTGTGCTCCAAATGCACCTTTCATTTTCATTTATTTAGCTAACTGTATTTACCTTTATTTTCAGGTAAAATCAGACCTTTGTAGCTGGCTGGCCGAGGGTCTCTATCAACAGGTTGAGCCCAGAGGAATTTAACTACAAGAGGGGATCAGAACTGTTCTTCTCAAAGCCCAGGAACAGTAAATGTCCAAATTTAGGGTGGTAGGGAGTGTTAGAATAGAATATATCTTATTGTCCACCAGGACAAGTTGTCTGTTCTATCTTACCTTTTATCTTTTATCTTAAAGTATATGACCTGTCAGGTATTATTCTGTAGAAACCCTTTTAATTCAATAGCTGTTCATTTTGTTGATCTGGGGCACTCTGGATCAATGGACTGAGATTAAAAATGATGTCTAATGGATGTTTGTTTGGTTTGAGTGATGCTTTTGACTTAAGCTGCAGATCATCTTGCCTTTGCGGTCTCACAGAACGGTCTAATAACGTCAGAATGAAAGGCTTTCGTTCGGAATGAGATTTTCATCCTTTGACACCAGTTGTATACTTTTCAAAGAAGGAGTGTATAATTAGCCTGGTCCTACCAGACTCTGGTCCATTTCATTGGTCCAGAGAGTCTGGCCACTCTCCATTGACAAGTGTTAACTTCCTTGAAGGCGGGTACTCTGTTGAAGTTTAAAACTATTGGATCTGCCCAGAGCCACTCTAGATCTGTACCAATTGCTAACGTTTGGTCGTGACGTCGGCTTAGCATCGCTAGCGTTAGCCTTAGCCAACTCCTTCATCACTAACGGAGCGAGCTGGAAAATCAAACTACAACAGGAGGGCTACAACATCATGGCCACCAACACAATTCAGAAAAAATTGTTCTTGCTCGGGCTTTAACTTCTGGATATTCGGCAGCATTGCCACAACGGACCGAATGGCTTCGCTCGCATCTTTCTCCGCCGCCACTCCCTCTGTTCACTTATTGGACCGGTAACCCGCGAATATACCGCAAACACAGATGGAGTACTGAAGGAAAATGAAAATTGAGCGGAAGTACGTAGGAGGGCGGAGCCAGGCTAGTGCGTAATGTCCTTGTTTGACAAAATGAATATTAAATGTACAGATTGGATGCTCTATATGTAATAAGTATTTATACAATTAAATGTCCAAATTCAGGGTGCAATGCTTGTCCTATTGATGTAGGGAGAGTTCAAATAGAATACATCATTATTGTCATTATTTATTTGTCAAGTTGATTAATATCCTGTCCTCTACCTGTAATAGAGAAAATAAACTAGTTCAACACAGGTAACCACGATTGTATTTCATATCTTTTAATGACTCAAATGTATGCTCTAGTCGATTTTGTGTTTTCACCATTTGTGAACTAAACCCCGTACTGTTTTCCATGCTTTGCAGGTGTGACTTTTTTCCGTGTCACCACCATTCATATCTATACAAATAATGTGTTTATGATTGCTTACAAGAACACAGATTCTTCATAGATCAAGCCTCTTAATTTTGCTCTCAAAGTGCACCAGAGTGATGCATTTTGTTAGGGTCGAAGTCCACCATATCCTTCTCACCTTTTTAACCCCTTACCAGTTTGCATTCCTGTATAATATGTAATATTTCTGCATTAAATAATAATAACTATGTTATATATTTTTAAGTTGTGTGTTAACATTATCCCAATTTTGGGGGGGGGGAATCTAAACCCAGAAATATCTGTAATTTTGACCAATGACATTTATCATTTGGTCGCCTGTCAATGATGTCATATAACCTCTGACCACAGAAAACCTTTGACCCCTCTAGTTGCTCTAACTTCCGTTAAACACAGGAAACAGCAGATGATACGTTCGAGAGTAATTGTAAATCATACAATGACAGAGATGTATACTCAGTAATAGTAATATAGATTTTTTTTCTGCCACACAGTATCATTTTTTCATGATGAGGGATGAGAGCAGACAACGGCCATGGGGACACAGCCACATCTAGCTCCCAGCAAGCGACTACAGCTAAGCGAACCCAGCTGACACAAACCACTAGTGCTGGGTGTTAATGAAGCTAACAGCAGTAACAGAAAGTTTCATGATCCAATGGGAACAGACCTTATCAGACCCCAGATGGCAAAATATACAGGGGCCATCAGACGTCTCCGCCCCACCCGCAAAGTATGCCTCCCAGTGACGAAGAGTACGTTACAAAATCAAAACCTTTAAGGACACCAATTTTCTTTGTGAATGAATAATGTATCATAAATAAATAAAAGTTCTTCCTTAAAATACAGGGGGCATACGTATACACACCCCTATGTTAAATTTGGCATGGTTTTATTTCAGTTAGCCTAATAGCTGGTTTGATTTGCATTGAGAGATGATCTTATGGAAAGTACCCCATGCCAATCTCTAGGTATGGTGAAGGGTATGTGATGATGTGGGGGGGCTATTTTAATTCCAATGGCCAAGGGAACTTTATCAGGATGCATAGTATGCTGGATCCATGTAATAACTGGCCTTTAAAAATAAAAATCTGCCTGCCTCTATGAGAATTTAACATAGGGGTGTACTGACTTATGCCCCCTGTATTTTAAGGAAGAACATTTATTTATTTATTTACGATACACAGAAAATTGGTGTCCTTAAAGGTTGGATTTTTCCTAATTGTTTTCATTAAGGCATTAAGATCAATTTCCAAATGATGATTTTTTATTCCTCTTTTTAGTCAACTTTAGCATGGGTGTATTCACTTATGCTGAGCACTGTATATGGGCCAGAATCTGCCTTTGGGGGGGGGGGGCATATCATAGTGGGGGGCATGGCTGTCCTCCCCCAGGCTTATTTTGAGCGTCAAAGTCTTCATTTCCTGCATTCAGATAACTTTTATTCACCAATTTATGGTGGAAATACCTTTATTTAGCCTATGTGAAGAAGAAAAACACAGATGACAATTCTAAATATATCAAAAATATAATGGAAAGTATGTTGTTGCGTGTCATTGGGCATTTTTAATTGGGTATATGGAAATCCTGGAGCTTTCTTAGTGGGTATACTGTGTATACCTGCATATCACGTAGACTACATCACTGCTTTGCCCCCGGTGCTGAAAACATCCGAAGGGGGACACTGGCATGTGAACTATATTGTGATATTGTGGTTTTAGCTGCTGGCTTACGTTAGGTAACAAACATACCGGTCCAAGTGTCTGTATGTGGAAGTTGGGAATGAGAACAGAATCACACATCAGCTTTTCATATCTAAACAGCTTGAGAAAGTTCCCAAACTTTTTATGTTATGAATTCCCAAATTTGTCCACAAAGTTCATGCCTCATAACATATTCTCACTGCACTTTTATAATGACCAAAATAAGAAAGGTTTTAAACTGATCTTTATATCCTGAGAACCCCCTGTAATCCCTCTCAAGGAGCTCTGGCGGTTTCTGGTCGTCACTATGTGAATGTCTGTCACAGAGACAAAAAGGCATACAGCAGCCATGGTTTTGGAGCGTACTTTCCAGATCAGGGTCGAGGGTTAGACGCCATCATAACTTCTGGATGAGTGTGTTTCTCCAGCTTCCTGGGGCTGGTCGGAAGCTCTTGACTGCACGCCTCTCAGGCCTGTCACACTCAGAGATATTTATGAGCTGGAAAGCACAGAGTTCACACACTCTTTTAGCCCAACGGGTGCTGGTCCATAAATACACAATAGGGCCAAATGCGATGTGGCCCCTAACTCTGCTACTTTGGGCCCAAGTTGTAGCATTCACCTGGACTAAATCAGTTCATGGGAGACAGCTAAAAGGAAAACCAGTGATCAGTAGACAACTGATAGACTCTATATCTGGTTTGGTAGTATTGTTTGTGTCAGTACCCATTTTCTATGTACCCTATTGATCCCTGCCATTCAATGTTAGTCTTTAGCTTTTACTGAAGAGAATAGGTGAAAGGAACTAATGCTTCAGGACACAGAAACTAGCAGAGACTGAGGAGAATCTAGCTGCTGAACACAAGTATGGCACATAATACAGTACATTAACTACATTCAGCTTATTTTTACTTGAACTTACTTGAACAAAAAAAAAACTGCTTTTCTTCTCTTTATTGTTTTGAATTCTGTACAGTATATACTGTTACGAACAAACTGACCACCGCTACTAAAGGTTAGCCTAGCTGGTAACAAAATAAATCCCTCTGCCTCCTTTTCCCTACGTGTTGCGTTCAACGTGAGCGTGGGCAGGGCTGGACTGGGACAAAAAATTGGCCCAGGCGGCCCACACCCACCGTGATTGGTCAGACACATTTCCTGCAGACAGTCCTCTTAAAATATGTGTGCATTCTATGATATGAGTTGCCTAGTGTTCAGCATTCATGTGATAGTTTTGGATCCTTCAAAAGGAGTCTCAAGACTTATCTGTTGATCTTACACTTAAATAATTAATTCATTCTTAGAGTTATGATTTGTATATTTATGGTATTTCTGTTATTTTTTATTATTGATATTTGATATTGTATTGTCATTATTGTTTTTATTACTATCTTGCTGGACAAAAGTGTCTGCTAAATACAATAACCATAACCCTTCCCAAAAAGCTGAGAGTAGTATGCCCTGGAAAAGAGCTAATTAAGCAATTCAAGGAACACTGATGCTTTTATCACCACTGGTTTTATAGATCACACAGACTTTTCAGCTACCCAACAGGCTAACCGCTAGCATTTTCAATGTAAGCTTAAGCAGTTAGGTTACCTGACAGCCACTAACTTTAATTTTACAGCCAAACTGCTTGTTGTCGTTATGACGTGAGGCGCACATAACGCGCGCCCGCGCACACACACAGCCTCCCTCCCTTCCTGAGAGTCCCTGTTGATTTGCCTACTCCTTACCACATCGTCCTCTACTCTCTCTTCCATCTTTTCCTCAATCGCTCCCATGGCCCTGTCGTGGTCACTCGCCTCCTCCTCGGCTTCTTCCCTGTCATGAAGCCATTTCTGCTTCTCTGTATAGCCAGCCACCTCTCCTCCTCTACTTCAGGTAATGCTGATGTTGAAGCAGCTACTACAGCCCCAAAAATGTCAGAAATGTTGGCACATTTTGAGGAATCCGCCTGTAGATTCTTAATCTTTTTCTCCCGTAATATCTCTGCACCTCCCTTGCGCTTTGGTGGTCGTTTGTCCATTTAACGTGGATGCTAAACTTCCAGCATAACTATTACAGCTCGTTTCTCAGGGCCGGGAGGCGTGGCCATAGTGGGAATCGTAAATTTGCGGCCCGGAGTGTGGACGGGGGTTCTGGATATGATTGGGTCAGGCCAGTGTCAATAAAGAAAATTAACCAATGGGCCGCTGTGAGTAGTTTACTTTATCCAGATGTAATTAAGGTACAACATGTAATATTTTTGCATTAAAGGTCCAATGTGTAGGAATTTCTTCCATCTAACGCTAAGATCATTTATCGCAATCAACTCTGTCGTGCCACGCAGTTCGAAGTAGGTATTACAGCTACAGTAGCCTTCATGCTTTTTTCTGATGACGCCGATCTCTTGCTCTTTTCAATCTCCTTTTTCTTTTTCTGGGCGAAGAAGAAGACTCCTGTTCCTGAAATTTGGATTTTGAATACGTTCGGTCCTCCATGTTTCCTTCTTCCATCTTGCCGGGGGCCGGGAAGCTACGATACCCATTAGCAGCATTAGCAGCACCTGAGAGTTTATCATAGGACAGTGAAAACGCGAAAGGCGGAGCAGTATGTCCTGCATGTCCCTTACCAGCTAACGTATTTCAAGATGGAGCATGAATATGGAGCATCTACCCCAGTTCATGCAAACACAAATGTAACATTTCCAGCCAATAGGAATACTTGGAATTGTTGGTGGTGGCAAATATTCATGAAAAAAGACAAGTTTCTGTACTGGCAACACAGATTTTGATAATGTACAACTAAACACGTTGCACACTGGACCTTTAAAATGTCTAAAAACGACTATACCTATGTTACATATTTTGTTGAGTTGTGATTTCCCCAAATGTTTCCAACAATGTTCAAACCCAGTGAAATCTGTGATTTTATTTTAATGACCTGGGACGTTTCATTTGGTCGCCTGTCAATGGCATCATATACCCTATGACCCCTCTAGTTACTCTATGATACGAGTATTTTCTAAATCATACTCACTAACCGTAAGCCAGCTTTTTTTCTGTCACACAGCATCACTTTTTCATTGATTAGATTTCACACTTGTCATACAGCAGAGACCCAATTTATTGATATGATATTTCAATATGGATCAATCCAGTTTAACGTTACTACAAAGTGCTACGTCGACAAGTAGCTAATGCTAATGCTTGGTGGGTAACGTTATAAGGTCGTGGCAAGTGGTGGTGTCAGTAGTTAAAATAAAACAAGTTGTGTGTCGACAACGCCACCTAGTTTTAGAGGGACTAGGAACTCTTAATTCAAAATACATAATATTATTAACTTTAAAAAGGCACAGATTATTTTACACAAGGGAGAGCAGTGTGACCCAAAGGAATGATAAAAACAGGTTTATATTACAAACATTATTTTAGCACAGTAAATGAGAACTAAAAAAATAAACAATAAAGACTCAAATTAAAACTCCATATAAAAAAACAAAAAAGTGAAGGAGCTCAACTCGGTTACCACATCAGAGTCCAGGAGTCCATTGTTCCAGGTGCAGCCGCATCAGTCCGTTGTCTTTGCCTTCTGCTTCCTCCTCGGCAAACCTGTCACAAGATCCTGGTCCACTCCGGAACTTCTAAGCGGAGCTTGTCTAATGTCCATCAGCCCTCAGCAACTCCGGAACCTCCTGTCGGCGACGCTGGTCCTGCGTCCGCCAGCCATGAGCCTCTTCAGAACCCTCAGTCTGCGACACTCCACAACATGGAACGCTCGTCCTGGTGTCCAGCGGTAGCCTGACAAGTCAGACCCACATCAAGATGTTGGGTCTGGGAACTCACCATCGGCAGGGATCAATCCGAGGGGCGGTAAAAAATGGTTGTCTTTCAAATTCCCTCTGCACGCAATAGGATAGCGCTACAACCAGGCAGAGCAACGCTAGTTGATAGATTAAACTTTTGCCGTATCCAGTCGGCAAAACTCCGAACACGTCTTCCTTTTTTAAGAATGACTTCAGTGTCGTTCTTTGTGTCTATACACAATGTGATTGGTTTGACTAGAGTTTGGTTTTTCCCAGTTCGCAAGCCAACGGAGAGTTGCTAGACTGATCCTGGCTGCAAATTACATTTGGTGCCGCTAGGGTGGTCTAGATTTCTAGATTTTCTCTCCAACCCAAAGCCACTCCCCCAGTGTCATCTACAGTCAGTATGTTTGTTGTTTGTAGTTGTATTAGTAATGTGTTATTGTTAGTTTGACCAGGCCTGATCAACCAGTATATACTGTATTTCCCCTTTGTTTCATGTTTGTTAGGTCAGTTGTATGTTGTGTTTGTTATGTTAAGTCCTTCAGATGACCTTGAGTTACTTGATTGGCCCAGAACTTATCTTCATTTTTGTTGTTTAATAATCTTGCTATTTTGGGGTAAATAGAACCCCCTTTTTGGAAACTAACCTGCGACTGCTCGTGCCTTACTACCTGGCCCCTCAGACCAGGCTACTGTAGACAGTAGAACTGTGATTATACATCCCCGGAAGCTCCACTCTTGCCTATTATACATGGCCATGGACTGAGACCAACTGACAGAAAGGACAAAAATATTGTCTCGTGATTGTTGAAATGTTTTTTTCTAAATGTGTGAAGGTTTCCCCAACTGGTAAAGCAG
Source organism: Perca fluviatilis (assembly GCF_010015445.1). Classification (NCBI taxonomy): domain Eukaryota; kingdom Metazoa; phylum Chordata; class Actinopteri; order Perciformes; family Percidae; genus Perca; species Perca fluviatilis. The sequence continues at coordinate 33,059,655 of NC_053130.1, read as the reverse complement.
ATGCCTCTACAGTGAGAGTGTTTGTCAAATCAATCACTCGCTAAGTGTGCAGCTAAGTAATCGTGGGCCCATATAACACCAACAATTGTGAGCAGGCAGAGCATCCTGTCTATATCATAGTTTGGGAAGTCAGTTTTCACCTTGGGGTTGGGGAGTGGTTCAACATTAACCAACGATTGATAAATGTTCCAGAAGAAGAAATCTTCCAGCATACTTCTTCAACCCACTAAAAGGGTTTTTCTCTGCATGGCAGTAGATATGACCGAAACACCTATGCAGGGAAAATCTCCAACAATAGGATCTCTCCAGGCAATAGACCTGGCCTTCAATGACAAAGGTGTGCAGTGTTGTCCAGGCTGGATCCCGCAGAATGAATCCCTTTTCTGTATTACTTGCAGTATTTACAGTATACAATTTGTATACTCAGTTGTGAATATAGATTATTTTTAGGCCTTTATTTGATAGGACAGCTGAAGTCATGAAAGGGGAGAGAGATGAGGAATGACACGCAGCAAAGGGCTGCCAGTTGGAGTTGAACCTGTGACCACCGTGTCGAAGAGTAAATCTCTATGTAGGGTGCGCACTCTACCAGGTGAGCTACCCAGGCGCACATGAATATACATTTAAAGTTTTTATGTACAGTAATGCAAACAAAGATATCAACAACAAAGATTTGTGGCATCCGTCGGAGTTATGTGCTGGAATCTCTTGCAGAACAGTGGAAGCATCCACCCAATACTTGTCCTTTTGATGATGAAGATGTCTGACTGAGTCCACATAAGGAGCTGCTCAGTAACTCTATCCAGCTGCTGGATGCCAGTGTTGTGTCTAACACCAATCTGTTTACTGGTTTGTTGCTCCTCTCAGGTCCTGTTGGCCTATGATCGGGGCCGACCTGAGATCTGCTTGTTTTGGGTAGGAACAGTCCATTAGGCCAATTAGAGCTGACCTTTGACATCTAGAAAATGAGAGAGTGGGACAGAAGGGAAAATTATAATCATTTAATCACTCAATTCAATTTCAATTCAAAGGGGCTTTATTGCCATGGGAAACAAACATTTACATTGCCAAAGCAAGTGTGAAATAAAAATCACAAATGCACATACAATAAGTAAAGATCTACTGTGGGACGCTGTGGGTACACACGTAGGTACGTGGAGTAAGTATTTGGCAGACCTGTTCAAGTAGGAGATGATGTCCATTTTTTATTTGAAAATGTATTTTTATTTATTTTACTCCTAATTACTGAAGTTTGAAGTCTGAACTTAAAAATAAAATGTGGCACTGGCATATCATTTATTCTCCTCCAAGTGAAATAATTTAGTAATTTTTCAGGGATGGATGTCAGTCTACATTTGTAAAATGATACATTTATGGTAGAATCAAATGCTGTTTGTCTTGTGTATTGCCTTATCTACAACACATGAGTGTAATAAGGTAAAGGTAGTAACAGGAGAGGATACTCGGATTTCTCTTCAGTAAAATTAAAGTGTATATATATCAGGGGATAAATGGGTATATTCATCGGTATCGGTATCGGCCAAAATGAGTTTGAAAATATCGGCATATCGAATATCGGCCAAAATCCAATATCGTGCATCCCTAACGTGGACATATGGACCCTACGCCGGAACCTACAGCGTAGCCTGACGTGGTCAGAAAGCACTGGGGAGACTCTTTGTTTCTCCCACTATGCCTCTAGATTCGTACTCGCTCCAAACTAATCACCGTCACTCTCTCACTCGCTCTACCACACACTCCCCACGCACGCACACACACACACACACACATGCCGGCTCTGCTATTATATATATATATATATATTAAAGAGATACGCTAGAACGACGCAGACACCAGCGCACAAGTATAAACCTCAGGCAGCTTACGTTGGCTATAGAAAATGCTCTGCGTAAAGCCCCCGCTGAAGCATTAATTCCTATAATTTTGCTGTCTAAATCACTAAGACGCACACACACAGAAGAGAGAGAGAAAGAGAGGGAGAGAGAGAGAGATAGTTTGGGTTTAATAGTTGCCATTTTGCAAACGATTGGTTCGGTGTCACATGGTGCTCATTAAGCATCGCAGCTCACTAATGCAGCAGCCATGAATGAACTGTTTAACTGAAAACCATAGAAACCACAACCTTCCACACACAAGACAATGGAAAAAGAGCCGTGCTGCACTTGAGTTTGTCAACGTGATTGCAACTTAATGAAGTGACAGAGTTGGTCTTGGCTGGACTTAGACAGATCTGTTAAAATGGTTTAGAGAAGAGAGGAGAGTAAAGGAGGTGGAAGGGAAGAAGATGAGGGAGAAGCTAAAATACAATTCAGTATGAACGCCATGAAGATGACAGGGAGCAGAGGTTGCAGTAGGAGGACGAGGCCCTGGATTAGACACTGCATCTCATCCCCCCCCACCCCCCCCTCCCCGCCCCCTACACTTTTTGGAGTGAGGCTAACGATCTGGATCTGAGCACGTCATCAAGGCAGCAACACACACACCCCTGGGGCTACACAGGCACCAGCAAGTCTGTTTTTGAAGTGTGTGTGTGTGTGTGTGTGTGTGTGTGTGTGTGTGTGTGTGTGTGTGTGTGTGTGTGTGTGTGTGTGTGTGTGTGTGTGTGTGTGTGTGTGTGTGTGTGTGTGTTTTGAGTTTAATTAACTGATAACAGCAATTGTGACTATAGCATTACGCTTTACATTGCATACAACAATGATTAAATAAACTATTAAATTCCCCAAAGTCAAATATTACAGTTTAACATGCATCTAACTTAAATGATAATCAATTGATAATACAATAATAGTGAATGACATGGTATCTTCTCTGTAGCATTTGCGTTACTAAAGGACAGTTTAGTTTTTCTTATCCATTATTTGCAGTGAACAACTACGGCGCTAGGCAACGACATTTTCAACTCACTAAACATAAGTGGCTGGACGCAGTGGGTGAGGGACTCAATCAGAGAGTGCTGGCTGATGATGGGAGCTGTCTGTGGAGGGAGACTTTGCATTCTTACCAATCTTTTGTAATGCCAAGCAAGCTGTGTACAAGCATTGTGAAGAAATCCTTAACCCTCCTGTTGTCCTCGGGTTAAATTTGACCCATTTTCAAAAAGTTTCTATGTCAGAAATTTGGGTTTTCTTTCAACCTAATTTTCATAAAAAGGTAATGTGGATGGTTCCCTACAACACTCTTCACAAGTCAAATGAATGATGAGTTCACTACTTTCATTGAATTTGGGTGTTATATTCAATTTTATAGCATTTGGAAACACAAATTGATAAAAGAAGGTTGAAAAAAGTGACAAAAGTGTCGGAAAAAGATTCTAAAATGTGGAAAAAACACAAAAACGTCATAAGGCACAGAAAAAAACACAAAAACGTTGAAATAATTGACAAAAACATTGGAAAAAATGACAAAAACATTGGGGGGAAAAGCAACAAAAGTCGGCAAACAGACCAAAACATTGGAAAAAAAGTTTTCATTTTAAATTTTGACCCAGAAAAACAAAAAGTTGCATGGCCGACGGGAAGACAACACAAGGGTCAAGACACAGACACAGTTGGAGTGCTACAAAAGTAGTGAACATTCTTGTAGGAGGTGGAAAAAAGTCCACTGTTACTGTAACAAGATGTCATCAGTGAACATGTTGCAAATACATTTACTGTAATATGATAATCTTGGGACTTTGCAGATACATTTTAATATGTTAATTAAAAAAAAGAGGCATTACTTTTCTTGTTGCAAATAAGGATACATTTGTGTGTGTGTGTGTGTGTGTGTGTGTGTGTGTGTGTGTGTGTGTGTGTGTGTGTGTGTGTGTGTGTGTGTGTGTGTGTGTGTGTGTGTGTGTAGATGATTTCCATGCATCAAGAAGTTACAATGTGATTTAGTGCAGGTCATTTGCCTTTATGAGTTATTTCCATGCCCAAATGAATGTGCGTCCAGCCCCTTCTGTGTTGTGTACAGCTGTTTGGCACTAATATGTAGCACACAAGCATTAATATGTAGCCTGTTACATTGATTCTATCATAACCAGCTACAGATCCAAAATGCTATGCTGTTCGTCTATCTGTTAGACCCTCAGAGAGCCACTGGAGAACATTGGTTGTGAGGAGGGAATATCTTTCTATCTTTATTTCCCAAGAGATTATCTCGCTTACGTATTTTATGAAAATGTGTGTGTGTGTGTGTGTGTGTGTTTGTGCGTGTGTGTCACTGTGTCAAATACGTCTTCATTCTGCATAATCTGATGTATTTCTGTGTGTATGTGAATCCAGGCAACACTTCTGAAATAATTGAAACTTAAATTAAAGTCTTTCTTATTCAAATACTAATCTGTGCTGTGTTTTATACACTCATTTAGGAACCTTCCATCAGAAGAACGCTTCACTCACTGATTTTAGTATGAACCTCTTGTCAGATGTTTTTGTATCCATGGAATTCACCAGACTTAAACTTTTGGCTCTGTTCATACCAACTAACAATAGAAGCAACGAATAAGAATATCTGGAAGGACGCAGACAGTTCCCTTTTAGTAACCTGCTCTGTGTCGCATATATTTGATACCAAACAAATAAAAAACGCACTAATGCGTCCGCAAGACTCTTATCTCTCTGGCGATGATAGGATTTTGCCGTTTGGACACACGGTTTTTGAATTACAGAAGGAACTTCAGAGATAAAATAATCATTAAATATACAGTTTTGACCTGTCAAACATACTGTCTCCCCCTCTCTTCTCTACTCCCTAACTGCGCCAATCACCATCTGCCACACACACACACACACACACACACACACACAAACTCCTCCTCCTATAATCGATAATAGACTCTTTACTGTAGGCCGTATTGTCCTCTCTTTGCAGGACATATCAAACAGCAGAGTAAAGCTAGCTCAGATCAGCTGTTACTAAGTAACTATATACCTGTGGTGACGATGGCCTTTACTCAACCATTGTATTTTCTGTCTCTCACACACATAAGCAAGTGGTATTGGGATGTGCACACTGTCAAAATGTCTTGCAGAATTTTCTAGTTTTCATTATTATTACTCGAGACTCTTTCACTTTGAGAATAAAACACCTCTAAAAACATTGAACATGATGCAAGCAGTTGTAGATGTATGGCAGTACAGTGATGGCTGCAGGACTCCAATAGGATGTCTCCCAGCTGCCTATTTTGGATGGTTGAATGAGAACTGGAAATCAGAATAGTTACGACTCATCCCATCCAAACTGACACACACTGCAGGAAGTGCACACTCGACCTGCAGGGCCTTGGAACAGGATGGAGGCACCCACAATGCACTAGGAGGATGGTGGGGGTTGTTGGGGCCTCAGGGTGCTGACAGGGGCTACTGTTTCACCAGACACAGTCCACCTGTTTTTTTGTGTGTATGTGTGTGTGTATGTGTGTCTGTGTGTGTGTGTGTGTGTGTGTGTGTGTGTGTGTGTGTGTGTGTGTGTGTGTGTGTGTGTGTGTGTGTGTTGTGTGTGTGTGTGTGTGTGTGTGCGCCGTCTGTTGCAGCCAGAGGGATGGACTATACAAGGGTATAAAGGGGACAAAATTGGGGAGAAATTACCAACATCTGTGACCACGATAGAGGTTTTCCTGGCATTAGCATGTAGCTACATGTAGCAGTATGTAATGTAAGCCCTGCAGTAGTGTGCCTGGAGCAGATGACCATATGTAAAATTTAAAAAAGCGGACTGGTATGACGTCACCCCGGGCCAAGAGTAGAAATAATTGATGAAATCAGAGCGTTCAGAACAGTGTGAAATCAGAGGTTTTAGCTCACAGGGATTTCTTTTCCAAATGTTTACCTAATTATTTGAAACCTGGGCCTCGTTTAATAAGAACATCTGACATTGTAATTAGAAATGCCCCGATCACGTTTGTAGCCACTGATACGATAGCTGATCACCAATTAGCCGATAAAAGCTATCAGTTTTTCTTCACTGACCACTGACAAGGAAAGAAAACAGGCTACACCCTTCGACAGACGCGATGGCTGCACCTGATTGGACAAATGCTTCACGTGGGGCTGTCTGCTCCCGTATTTCAAAACAGACCATAATGGCGGCTCGTTTTGGAAAACTTATTTTACGAAAATTCACAGAGTTCACCGAGGTGTATTTCTAAAACATGTTATGCAAGAAATGTCTTCATTTCAAGTCGACAAGTTTAAAAGATTTTCGTACGTTTTTGAGAGTCAGCGAGGCGCGCTGCTGCTCATTATTTGCATAAAGTAGCCTGGATTCAATTTTATGCAAATGGGGAGCGGGCGACTCGACACCCCGCTTCTCCAAAGTCCCCGCAACCCACAGAATGCATGCGTGGCTGTTCACATAAACAATGCATGGGACGCTTCATGGTGGACACGCACCATTATGCCAACCTGATTCCCTTTGCCAGCAAATTTAACCGGGAGCAAGACTTTGTCAGGGGGAACCGACATTTGCAGCAAAGTGACAACAGTGGCCTCCAGGCTCCTTCCTGACCCTCTTAATGTTGCTCCAGTACAAAGCTCCTTGCCATCTTTGATTAAAAAGATGACTGGCATGTATTCTTTTTGCCCTTTGACAGAATAGCTCAGAGACAAGGGTGGACCAATGCAGAGAGGGTGGACCAGGTCCATGAGCAACTGAGAGGCTCTGCCATCTGCTTCATCTTTTACCTGACGAAACATGTAAGAGAAGACTATGGTCTTCTCATTGAACAGTTGATTTAGCGGTATGGTCAGTCTTATCCATCAGCTGCTGCTGACATAGCCCTCCCAAGCTGGGCACGGCAACGCATGAGGTCTCCCACATGACTGCGGAGTTCCCGCAGTCCAGTAGGCTGCTTCTGATCATCAAGCCCATCTTCCAATCAAAGGGGTGCCTGCTATGACTGTGGAGAAACTGGCCAAAAGTAATCTAAGAAGTAAAAGTAGTCTTCCAACGCATGGACAGATTGGGCTGAAGCTCAAACCGTCCAAGAGCCACCTGCTGAAGGATGAGGTCCTGGTCCTTGGCCATGTGGTCGATGGACAAGGTATCATCAGTCCAATCCTCAGTACTCTTCCAGGACATCTAAGACTGGAGCCCTCCCACGAACCTACAACAGATTCAAGCATTACTTAGGCTCTGTAACTACTCTGCTTCATGAAGGCATTCTCAGAGATCTGCAGTCCATTGAATGAGCTTCGAAGGACAGATGTGAAATTCCAGTGGGGTGAGTCATAGCAACAAGCCTTTCACGAGCACAAAACCAGGCTGACAACAGCACCCGTACTGTTGTATCCTACCTCTGATGGCCAGTTTATCCTGATGCTTCTAACGTCTGCATAAGGGCTATGCTGTCTCAAGAGGGTAAAGTAAAGTAATAGCCTATGGTAGCTCACACCTTTAGAGCCCACAGCAGCAATGCTGCGTAACCAGGAGGGAACTTTATGCTGTGGTAGTTTACGAGACAGCACAGACACTATCTTCTTGGTTGAAGCTTTCACTCCTCACAGACCACAATGGTCTGACCTGACTGTTTCTTTTAAAAAACTCTGAAGGGCAACTGGCAAGGTGGCTGGAGGAACTGAGTCAATATAACTTTCAGATTGACCACAGGGCAGGACTACGGTATGGCAATGCTGATGCATTATCATGGAAATCACAAAGTCCCTAAAGTGACTGCTACTAGGCGGGCAGGGATCTTGGCTCCCTACCCTGCTATGGATGCTTTATGCTGCCAGAAACTGCACTAAAAAGGGTCCCGGTTTGGAGATGTGGATGATGTGGTATCAGCAAGTGGAAGTATTCCCACCTGCTTCATGTTCTAGTTCTGACTCACATTGTGATGGAGAAAGTCAAGGGGACAAACCATAGATAACAGCAGCACAGCAATTAAAAAAAGTAATGCAAAAGGTTCCTTTATCATAGCAAGTAATCAGTAAAAGATCTCACACAAAAGGAATCTTTTAATTAATATTTTTTTTTTAGAATAACAGAAATAGAATGGGAAGTTAGCAGTTTGCTAGGTAGTGAGTTGCTCTCAAAATGTGTTACTTTGCTACGACATACAGTATACTAGTCTTGCATTGCCGGACCTACCTCCACAGTGCTGCGGAGGAAGGTCTTGCTCGTCCACACAGCATTCCGGGATGGTGCCCCGGGGCCCCGGACGTAATAACGGTGCCACTGCAATAAAGCCTCTGGCAGGAACTTGTTTTGGTGGAACAAGTACTTGTCCAACAGTAGTTTTAATCGTGCAACAGAAAACTGCTAGCTAGACAGATAGTCTAGCTAGCTGTCTGGATTTACCCTGCAGAGATCTGAGGAGCAGTTAACCATAGTCCTCACAAATCCACACAAACAAACACAAAGGAAGCGGAAGGTGAGGGACATCCAGCAGATCTTCCAGCGGCACCGGCGCATTTATATAGTATTGTAAGCATCGATGTATAGTTTTTTTTATTGAGTTTTTACATATTTTATGTGACTTCTTGACAGGGAAATGGACAAGAAGTGATGTCAGGAGAACAAGCAGGAGAGCCTTGTATGTAGTTTATGTAAGGCTCATAGCACACAGGAAATGCATTGGATGTTGGTGATTAGTGTATGGACCTTTTTGGAAAAAAATCTAAATAGTTTTTATTTGTTTTAGTTACAGTGTTTATTTGTGTTTCCCCTCATTGCCAAGGCAAAAAAGCCCAAAGTCTTGCTCATTATTGTTCTCTGTGTGATTTCAATACATTTCTGTGAGATTAAATTGTCGTTTAGTTTTTTCTTTTGTCAGCTTGCCCCGAAAAATAAATGCTATAACTTGATTGTGCATTGTTGTGGTTGAGGTTATACAAGCACTTCTACACAAGGAAACCATGCAACCCAAATATTGGAATAAAAAAAAAATGGCTTAGGCCCCAGAGGGGAAAACATGTCAGTAAGATGATATGACTTTAACCAGACAATTAGGAGTTTTCCAGATGAAGAGAGACTCAAATGATGTTTACTTACCGTCTGCTCCAGATAGTCAGCTCAGACACATGTCAGTGTTCTACTATGGGGACATGGGGACAACATTAGAGAGGACATTTTAGACTCTACATGATTATATACATATGTACTGAATATATAAAACCAGGCTTTCAGTTCATCCTGCGTAAAGGTTGTTATCATGTAATTATCATGGTGGTATTTGCACACAGTCACACTGATGGCTGTTTGATAGATTGTGTTTGGTCTAAAAAAGGAAATCCACATGGGCTCCAGAGATGGACTGCAGTATCACAGCTCTGTTGTTGTGTCTATGACTTCAGCTCTAATGACAAATGCTGCCCTAACTTGTTACCACAGAGCCAACTGTGAACATGGTTGACAGATTGAGTGCTGATAATAATATTGTATAAAATAAAAAAAAAATGAAATTGTATGATTGAAACTGCCAATTTTAGAACATTTGACCACTTCTGATGAAATCAATTGGAACTCATTAAACTTTTTATTTTAGGTTTGGAGACAAAATCAGTTATTTTGCCCTTTCCCCACTATGTGCATTAATCAAACATGTGTCTATAGGTTATTCCCATCTAAGCTTGGTTATCTCTATCTATTTCAGAGAACTTCCTTGTGAAGCAACTTCCAGCATTTTTATTTTAGGTAATGGTTGGTGGTAAAAAGGCCAGTATCCATCCATTCATAGTCAATGAAGTCGATGTGTTTGAGATAAACTGCCCTGTACAAAGGTGAAATGTAAAACTAAAGCATTACACACCTCAGATAACCATTGTACAATTACAAAATGCACGTATATACTCAAAAGTTACAATATGCAAATGTTACAGTATGTTGTATTCAGGGAAACCAACACAAGTATTCCAAATGGCCGTGAAGTCATAGTATTCTAGTTTTCAATAACCATGGTTGTGCATTTGCTCACTGTCATTGCAACCACATGGCCACAGCAGAGCACAAATATACACAAACTAAACAGCAGAAGATGGTTAGAGCTGCTCATGAACACAGTGCACATTGCAAAGTTATTAATAAAACTGTGAACCAGTGTGTAGAAGTGGTGTGTAGAACTTTCCTTAGATACCTTATATTCTGCTTTGATACAGTACATTTCGGTAAACCACATCCCTAATGTCAACTTTTTACATATATTTATATGACAGAAAAATATGAAAGAGTATTCACAGTAGTTTCACATCGATCAGGACAAGTGGAAGTAGTGGGATGAATAGGTAATAAAAAAAGCATTTCTGTGAGAGCAGCTGAGGGGTAGTAGTAGTATGGCTAGTTCTCCATACACATCACCAGATTTGAAAGTAGCATCTCCTCAGGCCTCTGTCTAACCCTCAGGGCACTAGCACCGCTGCATCGCCGCTTTTTCAGCTTCACTCTCTTTTTTTCTCATTCTTCCTTTTTAGCAGGGTGGGCGGTTGCAAGTAGGGATGCACCAAATCCAGATTTTTGGGGTTCGGCCGAATGCCGAATCCAAAACCGAATACCGAATACCAAATACCAAATACCAAATACCAAATACCAAATACCAAATACCGAATACCGAATACCGAATCCTACTCCCATCCTCAGTCCATTGACACAATTTAAAGTAAACAACGTCCACAGCTGTGTATTTTGCCCTACCTGAAGTTGCTGCATATTGGCTGCTGTCTGTAGATTCCTTTATGCACAACTCGTATTCTTTCGGATGTTTCATATGCAAAACAGCGACGATGTTGTGTAGTGTTTAGGGTCCTCGCCACCACGAGACAAATCAGCATTGTAAAATGAACATGTAGCTGGACTTGAATGGCCTTCTTTTGACTGAAAGTAATGCCAAACAACACTTTTTCTGCTCACCAGTTCCATTTTCACTTTCTCACAGCCTGCTGCATTGAACGGTCCACCCACATAAACACCTTCCCGTAATCAGCGGCGGTGTCGTTACGTATTGCGTAATGCAAGCGTAGGGTTTGGTTCGGTGGAAAAATATTCTAAAAAGCCCAATATTTTGCCGAATCCGAATCCTGGATCCAGTGCATCCCTGGTTGCAAGGGACCGCAGCAGTGGCAACTTTTGCAGAGTTTTCTCCTCCATACTCCATTAGACTTGCAAGCACTCCGGCGGCGACAATGCGCATTGAGCTCAGGCTCGTCACGGGAGGGGTGGAGTACCTGCAGCGGGGCAAGTTGCTTCTTTCTAAGCGGACTATGAGGCAGTGATTGGTGGGCATTTGTACAGGATTATAGCAGCTACAGGCTTTTTCAGAGCCCATAAGTTATTTATTGCTTCCGGTGTGTAAAGACCATTTCAAACAATTTATAAAAAAGTGTATTCAAGTGAATGAGAAGGCGTGTCCAAACCTTTGACTGGTACTGTATATTGGAAATAAATACCAACCCTGCCTTTAATATGGCTATACACTGGTAAGAGCAAATGACATTAAACCACCTATTCCGCTAATTTAGTAAAATATGGCTAATGTTACTGTAGTATGTGAGTGAACAATTAACTTCAACTAATATTTTAAATGGTATTTACTTTGAGGGGCGTCCATCACTCCAGAGCTTGCGTGCAAATGTTCAATCAAAACAAGTTACATCCGGAGCTTAGACGATTGTGATTGGTTTAAAGAAATGCAAACAAGCCAGAGCGTTTTTTTTCTCCTATTCCAGCATGTGAACAGATGAAAACTATGTACGGACACGCTATCATGGCTCCCCTTTTAGGTTTCAAGAACTCTCCTAAAGCATTATTGGTCATCCATGTTTAGAATTCAGTCAATTTGATGGTTGATGCCAACATGGATCTTTCTCTGTGGAAATTCACACAACCATCTATAATCCTACATTAGAGATGTCTTTATGTCATTATCCGCTCTGAAAGCTCGAGCCAAGCATCAAGCATTCCCAGCTTCCTCCCCATTCCTCCCATCAGCCATTCAATCTATTCTCCTCAAGAGGTCAACAACACTGAACCTGACTGACAAGAGGCCTTATATGGGAAACGTTGTGGGTCTATTACTGTAAGTTTTGGTTTGTGTTAGTAATATTGTACACCAATGCAACATGGAGAGGGATGCCATAACAGGCCATACCAAAGAAAACCAAAACCCAATGAGAAAAAAGTAAAATTTTAAGACGTCACAGTATCTCTGGCTGTCCTGATTGCCACATTGTCAAGGCGCCAACCATGTAACTGCAACATCCCTGGTTTGATTCCCGTTGGGAGCCTTTTTTCAGGCTGTTCTCATGAACCATTCATACATATAACTACAAAAATAATGCACTATAATTCATTTGACCACAACCACGTTGACTGCCGCTGTATAAAACCTTGAAGATCCACTTAGGGAAGAGGTGGATGGGTTTGTCCTAAAACACAGGGCTTTCTTGTGGGGGAGCAGAGTTTGTGTCCCAGAGAAGTTAAGGGGAAAACACAAGTTACTATATGTAACTTTTAAATGTTTCTGAAAGCAGCAGCGTATGGATGGTCTGGCAAAGCGAGACTAGCCCACGGTGACCGATACCAGGCTCTCAGGCACCTTTTCTTGGCTGAACTTAAAGGCAATGACCACTAAACTCAACTGTTGCGTGACCTGTCCGTGGTTGCCGTTATTTGGTATGATATCATACGTTTTTGAATGATAGCATATGAACCCGTTCATGAGAATGCATGGTCTTGTGTCAATGTCATACCCCTGTCTGTCTGTGTATAGCCTATACTTGTCCAAACAAGACAAGGTCAAAACCTAATATATGACTGGACCATGTATGGTCATTGAGCTTAATTGTAGCTAAATTGTTACAGGGATAGTCAGCGGTGGTGTCTATAATGTGAATATAGATATTAAATGTTCATCTGTAGTGGTCCAAGTAATATTTGTTTGTTGGGTACTGAAGTAGCATATCATACGCTACGGTAAAGATATGTTTGAGACAAATAATTGAGGACTGCTTTTCAATGTAATCATGTATTTTCAACAAGTTATTGTTCGGAATAAGTCATTTAAAGTGTTATTGTGTAAATGATTTTATATTTTTTTAACTTTTTTTAAAAAACAGACTGGACCTAGATTGCACCCTAGTTTCAACAGTCTATGGTTGCACCCCATATTAATTATGAAGCACAATCTCAAATGTTGGTGGAGGAGCTGCAGCATTTGTTCATGGACAAACCCACACTGTACATCTACTACCATCTGACAACTTCACTGTTTATCTTTTAGTGCTCTCCTCGATGCACCAATGTTAATATCTCTGCTGGAAACTGAAAGTGAAACTTTTGCCTTCATTTCCTTGTGCTACTAGAAAATGCTTCTATTTTAATTTCTCCTTTCTTCATAATGTGTAGGCCTACTCCTTTTGTTATTTCAGTAGTTTATCTTTCACCGGGTTTACATTTACACCGACCGCTGAAGCGCTGCCCGCTTCCTTTCGGCACCCATGTTAAGCAATTTGGCTGTTCGCACAGGACAAGGGCTCGCTATCTGGAGCAATTGTTTAGGTATATTACATACAATATAAATTACCTGTTTCCCTCTCTCCCTCCCCTCCCCTCTGCCCCTATGAGGGACCAAGCAGTAAGGCACATTGAGTCACAGGTAAGTTTCAAAAAAGGGTTTTTAGTTAAAAATATTAAACAACAAAAATGAAGATACTTCTGGGCCCATTAAAGAGGTCAACTAAACAGAATAGAACTAAAGTACTTAACAGAACAAGCTTAACATACAACTGTCCTAACCTAACAAACATGCAAAAAAGGGGACATATATACTGGCAGACCAGACCAGGTTTGACACAAAAGGGGAAATAACAGTAAAACGGTACTAATTAAACTACAAATAACAATCAAAACAAACACTTATTCCAGAAAATATAAACCTTACTTAACATTAACCAAAACAGAATTATTTAATATAATGTTAATCAAGTAAAAAATTATCTAAAGAAAGAATAAAGCTCCCCATGACACGGCAAGCAGTGGTAGTGTCCAATTAGGTGAGCTCCCCTATAAAACAGCTTTTCTCCAGGCATCACCCTTTTGGTCAGCAGAGTGCCTGGAACACTCTCTGACTGTGGACCTTCAACTTGTGAGCTCAAAAGAAATGATGGTTATAAGAAAGAAACAGACAATACAAATGTGCAAGCTACAAAAAGATACCTTGTACTGTCAACTAAATAAAGTATGTATGTGAAACAAAACCATGTGTCCTGTAAATTATTTGTAATAAATTAAGTTTGAATTAAACAAAATAGAAAAAGTAAATAATGTGTCTGGGAAATGATATAAACCAATCTTTGTTTGTGTTTAAGAACACAAAGGCCACAAAAAATAAATGTGAGTGCAAGAGTTCACTTTTAAGATGGCTGTGGTCATCACAGTCCCCAAGAACTCTGGACTCTGTACATTTTACACCATACCTCCACAAAATAATTCAAAGACGGTACTACAAGTGAACAAAACAGAGTGCACAATGCTTTATGATCCAGAATGGCCTTGTTTTTTCAAGAATTGCAACGCTTCTTGACAACTTCGCTGGCACATGTTTTATATGAGGTTTCCAGCTAATTTTGTGGTCTAATATCACACCCGGAAATGTATTTTCATATACTCTTTCTATATTAACTTGTACCTAAGTGTTTGTTTTCCAATTTCCAAACAGCATAATCTTTGTTTTGTTCTTTCTCAACAGAACAGAAAATATTGGTATAATCTGCAGAGAAAACAAATTGCAGTATTTTTGATGCTCTGCATATATCATTTCGGATGTACAAAATAAACAGTTTCGGGCCTAATACTGACCCCTGAGGGACTCCACAAGAAATAATGAAACATGTTGATTTATGCTCACCTTAATTCAATTAGCACCAAAGATGTTGATCTGTTTGTTTTAAATCCATATTGACTGTCAGTCAGCAAATTATGCTTCTTAAATTGTCCAACCTTTAAACAGAGGTTTTCTTTCAATATCTTAAAGAACTGGGAAAGTAAAAATAAAGCCTGCAACTGACCAGTTGTGTTTATTTCAAATTTATTCATGTTATTTATTTTGCAAGTTTACCGTAATACGTGATATCATATCTAGATTTATCTGTCAAGTATTTTTGCATGGGATGGTAAAATCATATACATTAATGTTCTACTGTCTTAAAAGATATAACCTCATTTAAAATGTGTTACATTTAACTTACTAAGAAAATTGTGGTCAAGATTAAGTAATAATTGACAAGCTGGTTACCATATGCAGAGCATTTCATAGTGTAGCTGGGATGTGCTTTCCATTGAAATACTGTTGTAATGACAACAATAGTTATAGGCTAAACTTAAGCTAAACAAAAAAACAACTTTTTAACTATTTTTAGCCCACTTTTAAAAAAATGTTTCACTCCTTCCACATTAATTGGTTAGGTTTGTCTGCTCTTGCTGTCTCTGTGATCCACTCTTTTGCTTTCACTCTATCTCTATCTCTCTCTCTTTTCATTTGCTGACTGGCTTGCATCAATCACCTGAAAATGGGATTTTCTGGAAGTCCTTGACATTCAGATGATAAGTGCGCTGATAGGGAGCTGTCAATCACAGCAGGAAAGAAAACAGCATTCCTTTGCCTGAGGAGAGGGACTACCCCAGTACCAGTGTTTTCCACATGAGTTAGTGGACAGGTTGGACAAAAATATAAACTGAAATAAGTAAGCTGAGCAGAGACAGATGGACAAATAGAGGCAGAGAGAGACAGCAGACTACAAACCAGCGGGTACTGTGCTGGGATATTCTAACTGCAGCCAGGTTTTCTAAATAACAGCCCTGACCATTTCAATGGCCATTGCCAACATTTAGTGTGTTTACATTATTATTATTATTATTATAATATTCGGGTAAAGGCAATACCCCAGTTTCTCAAACGCCATGTAAACACCTTACCCTGGTTAAAATCGCGTCAGCCAAGCTCTGCTCGCACAAGTGGCTGCTCACTTCATTTGCGCGAGCATGTATGTACAGCATATTTGTGCGTCTGATGCTAAAAATAATGACATTTGGCACACCGTTAAAGCTGGCTAGCTAAACATTGTGCCGTTGGCAGGGTTCAGGTTAGGCTACCTAACGTTAACGTTAGCTAGCAGCTACCTAACGTTGATGTTAGCTAGCGCTAGCTGATACTAGCGATTTCTAGTCAGCGACATATTTTGGGCATCATTTAATAAACATAACCTGTAGTAGGACACAATCGTATGTGTATTGTTTTGATTACAATGTGCGGAATTACTTTACGTTGCCTATTTATGTATATTTCTATTTCTCACTATTAATCACCGGCGTCTGTACAGCATCAACAGGGGTCGCCACTGTTGTTTATGTGTGTGTAACGTCAAAAACTGTAACTGGGAGTACAACCATCTGGTACCAGTTCACGGGGAGTAAGGTTTGACTGCTTTCACGGGGAGAAGGTTGTGAAAACACGGGTTACAGGTTGCCTGGAACGCAGCATTAATTACGACAGAACCAAAGCAGGAAGTAAGGTGACGGAGTATAGCGCCAAACTCAGCGTAAGTTTTACAACTCTGGAAACTTATGAAAGTGAAAAGTATTTTATCTCTGGTCACATTGATTGTGAAGCAAACAGAAGAAAAATGTTCACGTTACAAAGTCATCTACCAGGAATTCACGCTTGCACAAACAGTATTTGATTGGCCAACGAAGCGGTTTGCCAGATGACATCACATTGCGTTGCAGCAAATACTAATACTGGTATTAATAGTATAATAGTAATACTCCTGTTTAAGAAAACACAGTCAATGGTATTGTTGTGGACGTTCTGCACTTCACTACCAAGACATCACTTTTTACTCTGTCTGTGGGTAGTGCAGTCTTTTTCGTTCAATTTTCTCTTGATGTATTTTGAGTTTCAATAGATGTCCCAATGTCGGTCTGTTCAGTCCTGCTTGCTGCTCATGCTAACTACAGTTCTTGTTTTATGTCAACACAAACCGGACTTTTAGGGTGCAACACCTCCTTTTCAGCAGGACATACCACACACCAAGGAATACAAAAAGCAAATAACACATTTGTGAACTGAATGTAGCACGTATGGGTGCTTCAAGTTAGAAAGTTACTTGCTCTGTCAAGGATTGTTTCACACTTTGGTGACCAGCAAATCTTAAGAGCATCTGAAAGTGCTTGAGACAAAATAAAAAAAAATTTCCTCCTCACATTTCTTACTGATAAGACACAATGATGGACTGACTGATGGACAACCAAAACAGCCTGTGTGTGTGTTTGTGTGTGTGTGTGTGTGTGTGTGTGTGTGTGTGTGTGTGTGTGTGTGTGTGTGTGTGTGTGTGTGTGTGTGTGTGTGTTTCCTCCTGCGGTGGGGCTCTCGTGGAGTCCATACAGCACAGGTTTTCCTGTGTAAATTGTGTCTAAATAAACAGGATGATCACTCACTTATCTCTGTGTTTCAGTGCCTCAAACTGTTATTTCAGACCTGACACAGAGACTTTATTAACTTGTGTCAGTCTCAAAGTAAAGCAGCTCCAGGTTCCCTTTCTATTCAGCCAGGATCCAACACTCTGCAAAGGTACACAAAAAGAGAACAACCCACATGCCTTCCATCTAAGCAGCACTTCTCTCAAACCACTACACTCCCTATACAAACAAACTCTTAAAGTCCATAAACTATAATCATTGCCATATTTAAAAAAAAAAAACATACATAACCTTTTAAGTTAGGAAAACCTGATTACATATACAGATCTCTGTCTTATGTATGAAATATTACATGGACAAGCTCCTCCCGTATTGAGCCAGTTTGTAAACAGCACCAAGCACCAAGATCTACACAGAGTGCAGCAAGATGTCATTCTTGTTGTCCCGTTATGGAAAAGTGCATTCAGTCAAACTGATTTTTCTGTCAGGGCTGCTTGTGGCTGGAACTCTATCCCAAGTCATCTTTACTGTAACTTGCTGCAACAGAGTAATTTACCAATTTGGGATTACTAATAAAGTCCATCTATCTATCTATCTATCTATCTGAGTGGCTAACAAGTAGTCAGCACTGTCAACATAAATTTAGACACTAAATGCTGCTGCCATCTCGTCTCTTCTGCTCTGAGATTGTTTGTTTCATTATTGTTTAGTTAGGCTAGTCTTCTGTTGCTTGCTACTGTCCCACCAATGTTGTTTTCGTGCATATCCACCAAAATGTATGTCTATGCTATTGTGCCTCGTTTGTTATGTGGTGTGTGTGTGTGTGTGTGTGTGTTTGTGTGTGTGTGTGTGTGTGTGTGTGTGTGTGTGTGTGTGTGTGTGTGTGTGTGTGTGTGTGTGTGTGTGTGTGTGTGTGTGAGGCTTGTATATATATATATATATATATATATATATATATATATATATATATATATATATATATATATATATATACTATATTGCTTGGGGTCAAAAACCAGGAGTCCAGTATACTTGTGGGGTCCCGACAGCTTTGTGGGGCCAAAACAAGGTCAAAGGGCTGTTTGAGGGTTAAGACTTGGTTTTAGGATTAGGGATAGAATTAAGTTATGGTTAGGGTGAGGGTAAGGGTTAAGGTTAGGCATTTAGTTGGGATGGTTAATGTTAGGGTAAGGGGCTAGGGAATGCATTATGTCAATGACAGGTCCCCACAAAGATAGTGCCACAAACCGTGTGTGTGTGTGTGTGTGTGTGTGTGTGTGTGTGTGTGTGTGTGTGTGTGTGTGTGTGTGTGTGTGTGTGTGTGTGTGTGTGTGTGTGTGTGTGTGTGTGTGTGTGTGTGTGTGTGTGTGTGTGTGTGTGTGTGTGTGTGTGTGTGTGTGTGAAATAGCCTCCCGGCTAATTCTGGCCCATTTTACATTTATTGATGTATTATTAGTGTGCATTGTCACTGACCTGACCTTGAAATAACTAAATGATTGTGCTTACTCTCTTCCTCGCTCCTCTTCCAGCCCGTGACCCAGAAATGGTTTGAGGTCTGCCCTCGTTCCGGTCCCTTGAATGTGTCTTGGAGGAGAGCGGAGGATCCTGGAGGAGCTGGGAGTGAGAGACCATGGTGTGTCCTATGAGCCAACACCCCTTTGATCGAAATCTGTTCTTTGATTGGTCAGCTGATCTGATGGGAATGTTGTAAAACAGCTTTAATACAATATAAATAATATTGCATGATGTGTAATACTAGAACTAGAACTGTGGAAACACGTAGCATGCACAGCACCAACAGTGACTCTATAGTTATTCATACGTAGTCATAAAAATCCTATTTTGTGTTCCATCTGCATCTCATCTTATTCAGGAAAATATATCTTTATTATTATTAGTAGTAGAAGCAGTAGTAGTAGTTATCCCATAATATCAGCTTGAGCCTGAAAAGGATGTCTAGCTTACTGAACCAAACTAATTCTAGATTTGATCTCACTCCCTCATGTCTGTTCTGTTCTTGCAGTAATAAACATATATTATGTATTGTGCTGTCACTGAATTATTTCGATAGGCCAAAAAATGATGCTGAAGTGAGGTGAGGTTTTTTAAAGCACAAGTGATTCATTAAACCCATTTGCACAAATGGGTTGAAATCTCATTTGTGGACATTTAAAAAAAAAAAAGAATTATTATTGTTGTTCTAATTTGTTATGTACTGTATATTGCTTATCTGTTGGTTTTTCTGTTCAATACTATTCTTATTTGTATTTATTTATTTATTTTACGAGGAGTACCTCTTGAGATGTGTCGTCTCATTTTCGAGAGGGTCCTCGGTAGGACCGGACAGTACAAAGGACAAGACATTACAGTACAACATACACATTCACTCACATACTAACTTCCCCCACACCCCCACCCCACACCCCTGCCCAGACATCACCAGAATGATCCTTACAAAATGTACGAATAGTAATTAAGAACAAAAGATAAAGAAATACCAGAAAACTGGAGAGAAAAAAAAAAATCAGATAACCAATAAACAGATAACCAATCCAGCTTTATGGAAAGCATTTACAACAATTGCTTGTTTGCAAGTAAATGAACAAAGATGTCTTGAAGGATCTCAAAGATGTAATGGTGATGGTGACTACAATAAACTGTATTCTTAACATGAATTGTCTGATATGAATTGTTAAAGTCTCCCAGAACTAGATTTCATTCTAACATCTGACCTGTTCGGACCTGGTCAAGTGCTTGCTTATGCTCGAGGAGGGAAACAGTGTGAGTGCATGTCCCAGCCTGAGAGACAACCAGCATAACAACACACAACATCTGGAGTTCATCTCCTTTACTCGGCCTTCTCACTGAGTCCTCCTTCACTGTTGTTTTTGTTCGTTTTTTTGTCTTTCTGTTCTTTCTTACATTTCACACTTACACTTTTACAATAACATGCTGTTGTTGTTTTCTTGTTTTTCTGTTTCTTTTTAAATGTGTGTATCTTAGTTTACTCAATGAATTGTATGTATTTATGTATTTTTCTCATCTTATTATCCTTGATGCTTTGGCAATATTGTTTTTTCTGACACGCATGCCAATAAAGCAATTTGAATTGAATTGAGAGAGATAGGAAGAGAGAGAGAGAAAGAGAGAAGAGAAAAAGAGAAAGAGAGAGTGAAAGAGAGAGAGAAAATGTAAAGCATTTTCCTGAATGAACCTACACTAAACTTTAATTGTCATAACATGTCTGCAAAAAATAAAACTTGAAACAGAAGGCCAACGTGGATATATAATAAAAAACCTGCATACAGCGTTTGAGGCCGATCCTCGTTCATTCCTATGAGCTTTGCTCAGTGGTGCATAAAGCCAAAAAAGATCCACTTCCTCATATAGAATTACCCGGATGATCGGCACTGCTTCCGCACTTTAGGGCCCATTCTGTGAAATGATCACGAACTGTTAACAGCCCATTACGTGGTGGTGGCACGGCATGTGTGAAAATTCTGTGTGGCCACCACGGAAAACAATGGCAATGTAAAGTCAATGAGAAGATGGCGTGGCATTAACAGCAACTTCAGTAGTACGAAAGCCCGAAAATATGCATATGGGAGGTTGGTTGGGGGGGTGGATGGCTAAAAAAACGCAGTATTTTCACCCAGGAGACCGGGGATCGTGTCCCGCGCGTCACGTTTACTAAACCAAACCGTCCCGTTGTTGTCCCGCGTGTCATGGAAACGTAAGCCCACCCACGACCTTTTCCTTAACTTAAGGGGCCGTGTTCATTTCACGGAATTCTTCGGTGGGCCCGTCACAGAATCAGTTGTGATTCCGTGAAACTGCAACAGATTTTGAGTTAAGGGGCCGTGTTCATTTCACGGAATTCTGTGAGATCAGGTTGCCAAGTTTCACTGAAGACTTGTATCATGTGGATGCGCCGACAGTTTTGCTGTCATTACTTAGAATTCCTCATGAGGGCGGCAGAAACTACGCACTATAGCTTTAAATAGAACGCTCATGTTTGTCTTTTTGGGTGTCAGTCGAGATCTGTCGTTTAGGTATGAGAATGTGTTGATGTTAACCCTCTGTTCCAGCCAACAGATCCTTACAATCATCACACACAGACACCATGTCTAATGGCTGCTCTGCCCATCCACTGGGAGGCATTTCTTTTTAAATGGTTGCTGAACATGGGTTAACCATTTGGACTCCGTTTGCTGTTCATTTCAGATTGTTGGAAACTTGTTTGGTGTCAACTTTAATGTAGATGCAACTTTAATGTGACGTGATTCCTTGATATCCACAGTCGGTTGCCAGTTTATTGCATACGCCGAGCTGAAACTAACACAGTCGAATACAACTGAAAGGCTGAAATGTGTGGGACTTTGAGATGACAGTTCATTATCATTTCCTAACCCTTGCAAATCCTAATTTTTGGAGGGACAGATCAAAAAACGCTTATATAAATAGATTTTTTTCAATTGATGAATTAACAGTTGCAAAGGCACTGACTGAAATCAAGAGGGGACAGCAAAACGTCCACGAGTCATTATGGAAGTAGTCTCGCATTGCCAGACCTTCCTCCACAGCGCCGCGGAGGAAGGAACTTGTTTTGGTGGAACGTGTGTACGTTCAAAGGTTGTTTTAGTCATGCAACACAAAACTCCGATTGGACAGATAGTCTAGCTAGCTGTCTGGATTTACCCTGCAGAGATCTGAGGAGCAGTTAACCATAGTCCTCACAAATCGGCTTTTTTAAAATACAACACAAAGAAAGCAGAAGGTAACGGGACATCCCGAAAACGGACATCCGAAAAGAGTGACATCCGGCGGAATTTCCAGCAGAACGAGAGCAACCCTGGAAGCTTATTTACGAATCCTACTATGGCCACACCAAGGCCCGCCCCTATGAAGCAGCTCGATTGGTTGGGGTTAGGAATTTGACCTCGAGTGGTTAAGGTTAGGATAGCCGATTGGTCAGGGGATAGGACCTGAACAAATGGGGTTACGTTACCTTGCGTAAGCATGGACCCCTGGCCAGTAGTAGTGTGTGAAGGCTATTGAAGGGCGGGTCTTAGCGTGGCCATAGAAGTATTCGTAAATACGCACCCTGGAAGTGGAACGTTTTGGATTTAGAGTAGGCTCAGTTTCAGTTCAGACTTTTTAAAGTGGTGATCTTTAAGCTACTTTTGGAGGCTGTACTGGAGGTCATTCATGGATATATGAATAATTTATATGAATAAATGCAGTAAGAAACACATATAATAACACAACCAAGTTTAACAGCAGCACAATGAGCATAGATAGATAGATAGATAGATAGATAGATAGATAGATAGATAGATAGATAGATAGATAGATAGATTATTCATCCCAAGGGAAATTTAAGGCATCCAGTAGCTTAGACAACCATAACATAACATAACATGATGTTGAGTCAAAACCAAGCTGATCATAGGCTATGGATTTATTGTAGACTGAACTGGTTTTAGCTATAGGTCAGTCTAATAAACTGGAAATGTGGTTGTTTTTCGAAGTAGGCCTAAAGTAGGTTATTCAGGAAGCAAGATGTACAAAAAACAGAAATGCACTGGGCTGCAACTGAACTATATGTGTTTTGATGATGTTGAATTGTGTTTTTTTATATGTGTTTTTCTATAAATATTTTTTTAAATGTTGAACCTGTGTACAAAATGCGAGGATAGTGAGAGGATGCGTTTGAAAGTGCTGTTTAAACGCTCGATAAATCAAAACTGTCTCCTTTTCAGGTAAGGAGATGTTGTTTTTCCCCAATTCCCCACCACGACAATCGAGCTGAGATGAAAATGGTCGCTGGGTAATTGCGTTTGAAAAGACGCCAGTGCCAGTGCTACTGCCAGCCGTATTACGGCCTGCCAGCCTGGGAACGCCTGAATGCAGCTTTCACAGACTCACACAACAACCCTCCATTCTGAAGCGCGTGCTCACAAAAATAATTCTGACAAATCATTTAACATCATGAAACAAAAGCAGAATCACTTGTACCACTGTTAGTAGGTCTGTTTCAACTATATCAGGTCTGAGATTATCACACTGTAGATGGATACACACACATATATACACACGCGCGCACACACGCACGCGAGCGCGCGCACGCACACATACACACACACACACACACACAGTGGAGCTGCCCCCTCTTTTTGTGCGTTTTGTTGCTGTCTTATTTTCTGTGTTCTTTTTTTTATAATTTCTATTCTATTCTATTTTTTTTGTTCTCTTCCTTGTGTGATGTGATTTGTGTTTAAAAGTCCAAGTTTTTAATTCCATTTAAAGTCTACACACTGCGCTGCATTACTCCTCTTTTGCATTTCCTCTCAGTCATTTAGCCGCTGTTTCCAGTCTCTTATGTTTATCATTGGCACACATTTAAACGAATGTATGTGTGTGTCTCAGTGTGCGGATAGGCTACCGCCTGCATTAACATTTGCTGTCGGTCAATTGGCCAATGAGAGCTGCTCGAAGCATATCAAATATTAATACCTTAATGCCCCGTGTTAAGTAATTAAGTCCCATGTGGCTTTTAGAAGGAGAGAAAACCAATCAGTCACATGGTCACGTTTGCCATTGGATTGTTATAGAGTGTGTGTGTGTGTGTGTGTGTGTGTGTGTGTGTGTGTGTGTGTGTGTGTGTGTGTTTTGTGTGTGTTTGTTGTGTGTGTGTGTGTGTGTGTGTGTGTGTGTGTGTTGTTGTGTGTGTGTGTGTGTGTGTGTGTGTGTGTGTGTGTGGAAATCATTATAAATAGGAAATACGCCGCTCGTTATTTCTGATCTACCATTAAACATAGTTGCCTTCTATTTGTTTATGAATCAATGAACGTCTCTCTAATTTAAACCCGCTGCGTAGTCAGTGATCATTTCGGATTCATTAATATTTTTTTAAATCAATATAGCCCTAATGCCAAATAATGACCCATCATTTATTTGTTTGTATTATTAAAATGTCACTATAACTCTCCTCCTGGAAACATGCGGCTCTGTTCTGTTCCCACGTGAACGAATACAAAAAAAACGGTTCCGTGTTTGCAGCAATGTCATCACTCTGAACATGAATTAGTAATGGCGCCAGCTCCATAACAATAAATGAGCAGCCTATATTAAACATCAATCATTTTTTCAGTGATTTATAGGCTACTGTAGCCTACTATTTCAACCCATTAAGTACATTTATTAAGGTTTACCAAAATTCCGCAAAATAGACCCAAACAAGGAAGTTTCAGCTATTAATAATTCATATAGATTTGAAAGATAAATGCCTAGTGGTGTGGAAGCTTTGTTGAATTCGCTGTATTTGTTTGCTTCAATTGAATAATGTCTTTCCGATGTGCTAAATTCATAAATTCATGGGCCGATTATGAGACAACGGGCCCGTCATACAGCTCCGAGTCAGTAAGCCATAACTGAGAGCCTTCATGCACATTATTGTGTATGAAAATATTAAAGAAACCATGAATGGAAACGCTGTGGGAAGAATTATCCAAAATATAGCCTAACAAAAAGAAATGTTCGATCGCCAGATATCCAACAGTGTGTCCTCCGACTGCCTGTGACTTCTAATTCAATCTCCGTTAATGATTTCATTTTAATAACTCGTTGCAGAATTAATTCGCGATAGAACTGAGTAGAGAATGTGTGTTGCTGCAACCATGACGGTTATAAACTAGCCGCATAGTGTGTCTCTTTGTTAAGTTTAGACTGTATCTGGATACTGAAAATAAAGAGCAGATCCGCGATCGAGAAAAAAAAAGTAGCCTACAAAAAAATAAATGGTCGCAAAAATGTACAATATACAGGCTATAGATATTCTCAATGGGACAACCTGCACTGATACACCTGAGCAAAAACATCAGCGGAACTGCTAAACTAAATCTTCTTTAGAATAAAATAAATTCCAGTGAACAACAGGCGCGTGCGCGTGTGTGTGTGTGTGTGTGTGTGTGTGTGTGTGTGTGTGTGTGTGTGTGTGTGTGTGTGTGTGTGTGTGTGTGTGTGTTAGGGGCAGTGTGAAGCAGATAACCGTATTGATCAGCTGTTAATCAGTGTTTTATGAAGTGTGCCATGAAGCCTCCATAGGGCTCGCGCAGTCTTTAGCCAATCGAGTTTCCAGGCCTCAAATTGGGTCTTAATCTCGCGCTGTCTATTTGGCAGCTTGATTGATGTCCTCGCGCGGCAGAGGGGAGGGGGGGTGAAGAAGACAAACAGTCCAGCCTCGCGCTCCTCTCCTGCGTGCACACACAGACAGACGCACACACGTGCGCCCGCCGGCACTCACTAGATAACGACTGGAGCTCGAGCAGAAGAAGCCCAGACGTAGAGTCCGGGGAGCGGCGCGTGGAGCATCCTCTGTTCCTCGCGCCGGAGCTGTGGGGGGGGGGTGAGGCTCGCGGAGGCCATGGATCACATAGGGATAGGCCTACTGGGGGCGCATCTGCAGCAGCACGCGCACGCGGAGCCCATCAGCTTCGGCATCGATCAGATCCTTAGTAACGTGGAGCAGAGCTGCATGCTGGGCGCGAGGATGCACGAGCCGGACTACGGACACGGGGCCTACGACAGCTACGCCAGCAGCGGCGTGAACGGCACCGGCTATATGTACGGTAACGCCGGATATAACGGCACCGGCAACTCGTGCGGGGTGGCTTCCCTCGGCGGGGCCTACCACATGAACGCGGGCGTGAATGCGAGCGGGACTAACGTGAGCTCCTCGAGGGTCATCCGTGTCCCCGCGCACCGGCCTATGAGCGGCGGGAACTCGTCCGCTCCGCCGGTAAGCGGCCGCGGGAACGTCAGCAACATGACGTTCCCCTGGATGGAGAGCAACCGACGCTACACCAAAGACAGGTTCACAGGTAGGCCTATATAATATAATATAATATAATATAATATAATAGCCTATAATATAATATAAAAGCCTATAATATATAGGCCTATAATAAAGTGTAAAAAGTGTATTTTTAAAAGACAAAGTAGCCTATTTAGAAAATATAGGCTAATTGCAGCGGCAGCTTTTTCTTGTAAATCATTTTACCCTTGTGTTGTCTTCGGGTCAGATTTCACCCGTTTTTCAAAATGTCTATATCAGAAATATGGCTTTCTTTTTAACTATACCTCATTTGGATGATTCCACACATCGCGCTTCGCAAGTAGGACAAAAGCTAGGATCTCTGCTTTCATTTCACTTTTGGGTGTTTTATAAAAAAAAATAAGAAAAAAATTCAAAACCAGACTGAACATCGACATTTACCCTTCTGTAATTATCCTTCCTTTAATATGAGTCTAAATAATTTATAATTTCTGCTTTTTTAACTCAAGAATTAGGTATAATTTCCTATAAATGAGGTGTACTGACCATGGATTCCAGAAATGAGTGTAAAACTGGTAATAAGTTGGTGTTAGTGGTGTTTATACATGGTAGTGAAAAGAAGCGTTGAACATAAAACATTTTTTAAAAAAGAGCCAAAAACATTGAAAAAAAAATAAAAGAGACGAAAACGTCAGAAACAAAGTGTGGATTTTCAGGACTACATGGTCGAATGGAAGAACACAATAAATGGTGTAAACATTATCGGTCCGGTGTGGCTAGGTTAGGTCAGTGGGTAGAGCAGGCCCACATGTAGGCTACTGAGAGGGTTACACCTCGACGCAGAGGTACAGGGTTCGAATCCGACCCGTGACGAGTTCTTGGGTGTCTCCCCCCCACCCTCTCTCACCTAGCTGTCGTGTCAAAAATTAAAGGCAGAAAAGCCCCAAAAAGTAATCTTTAAAAAGAATAATAATAATTTGCCTGCTCATGTGTACCCTAGCACAGCTGTCATTTTTGAAAACTTGAAAATAGCATTTTAAAAAAAATGAAAAGTTAAAATACAGAAGTTTATTTTCTTCATGTTTTTATTGTTAAAAATGTAGGCCTACAATACAAACAAGAATCACCCTTTTTATAATAAGAAACTTATCATTAACAAAACTGCATATGGTTTTAATTAAATACGTATTATAATATACAGTGCTGCACATAAGTATTCACACCCATGCTAAAGTTGACTAAAAAGAGGAATAAAAAAATCATCTTTTGGAAATTGATCCTAATGCCTTAATTTAAAAAATGAGGAAAAATCGATTGGCATGGTTTAATTTCAGTTAGCCTAATAGCTGGTTTGATTTGCATTGATAACTATTAGGCTAACTGAAATAAAAACATGCCAATCGTGAGATATGGTGAAGGGTATGTGTTTATGTGGGGGGGCTATTTTACTTCCAAAGGCCAAGGGAACTTTATCAGGATGCATAGTATCCTGGATCCATGAAATAACTGGCCTTTAAAAATAAAAATCTGCCTGCCTCTATGGGACTTTAACATAGGGGTAGCCTATGTATAATTATGCCCCCTGTATTTTAAGGAAGAACATTTATTTATTTACAATACATTATTCATTCACCAAAAAAATTGGTGTCCTTAAAAGGTCGGCTGTTTCCTCATTTTTTTAATTAAGGCATTAAGATCAATTTCCAAAAGATGATTTTTTTATTCCTCTTTTTAGTCAACTTTAGCATGGGTATGAATACTTATGAGCAGCACTGTATATATAGTGAAGTTAGTGTAGGCCTATGTAGGCTATATAGATTCTGAGCAGTAATAAGATAAGATAAGATAAGATAAGATAAGATAAAATAGACTTTATTAATCCCACACTGGGGAATTTCCTGTGCTACAGCAGCTCACAAGAAACAAAATTACACACATCAGAATAACACAAATACACATGAAGTAGACATAGGAGAAAAAATATACATAAAGTATAAGAAATAGAAAAAAATAGAATTAGTTCTAATAATAATAGTAATAAAACAAACGTATTTACACAATAAACACCCTTATATAAACAGTATATAACCACAGATATACAGATGAATAGAAATGAAATATTGCACAGTTGAAGGTAACAAATAGTGATAAATAAATATTGCATAGTGCAGAATATTGTCCAGTGATGGCTCATGTTGCAGAAACAGCGAGCGGTGCTACATTAAAGAGTCGGACTGCTGCTGGAATGAAGGACCTGCAGTAGCGCTCCTTCTTGCACAGTAATACACTACAGTATTACTGTAAAACTGTAGACTGAAGTACTCCCTCTAGTGTGGTATTATTATTTACTAATTTAAGACTGCTATGATTAGTTCTTGTGTGTGCTGTGGAATCGGTCTCTCCCCGCTGCACTCTTCCTTTCTCTTTCTCTACACGCTCTGCCTATTTGAAACTCCCACTGCACTTCAAATGTAAATAGATGTCAAATGTATAAGCCATTTACAACTGAACACTTGAGTGACTTGTGTAGTCACAATACCGTTGGCTAGTTATTTCTTGTGATCAATCATTTTGTCAAAATTTCACTCGCAGAAAACAAGTTCGCCAAAGGTCTTTGAATGAGCCGTGGGTTAAATGAAAAAAATGAATGCAAAACAAATATATACAAAAAGAAAAACAGATGTGGAAACGTTTTTTGGTCATGGCTTCAATAAAAAGAAAAATCTAATCTAATTATAAGCTATAAATATATATAAATATACAAAATTGAACTTTAAAAAAAAACAATCCAGTTCTCCGAAGGTTCCCCAGAGGTTCTCGGGTTATGGTATAAGAAATAAATGTGCAAATAAATGCACAACACACACACACACACACAATGTTGTTACGGTCAAACAATTAATAAATGAGCATAGGACTTGAAAACAATGAATTATGCAGTGTGAGTGTTGCATTTCCTACACTTATAAATGGCTGTGCAGGACAATATTGAAACAGACTGTATGCTGTATGCCATTTTTGAATCTTATAAATAATAATAATAATATATGACTCTTCCCGTGACGGACTAGGATCAAAAAACGTCAATAGCTAGCTTGGAGTGAATCTTTCCACCCACAATCTTGAGTATTTGTGGCTGAATGCATAAAATAACTTCAAAATTAACCAAAGACAATTTATCAGTAGTGGCCCATAGGGGTCCATAGGGAGGCGGCCCAAATTCCAGATGGCCAGTCCATCACTAGACTCTTCCATTTTAAAGGTAGGCTACTATATTGTTGCTCCAGTGCAGTCTAATGTATTGTAGTGGGTATACTGTACTGTATATATATATATATATGCCTGGCCAGAATCTGCCTTTTGGTGGGTGGGGGGTGTCCTCCCCCAGGGAAGTTTTGAGTGACTTCATTTCCTGTATTCTGATACACTTTTATGCACCAATTTACGGCGGAAATCCCTTTATTTAGTTATGTGAAGAAGAAAAACACAGATGAAATATATAAAAAGAATATATAATGGAAAGTATGTTGTTGTGTGTCATTGGACATTTTTAGGTGGGTATATGGAAATCCTGGAGCTTTCTGCTTATCACGTAGACTACACCACTGTGCTGCTCTGTCATTTTCTGTCTGGTTGTCCTGCGTACCCTGCTTTGACCTTTCCTTTCCTTTCCTGTTGTCTCCTTTGGTTTCCTTTTGCTTTCCTGTCCTTTTCTGTCCTGTCCTGCCCTGACTTGACCTGACTTGTACTGTCCTATCCTTTCTTGTCCTGTCCTGTCCTGTCCTGTCCTGTGTGGCCTCCTGTCCAGTGTCCCTCTCACCCCTCACTGTAACACGTCGTGTAGGTCACCCCTACCAGAACAGGACGCCTCCTAAGAAGAAGAAGCCTCGGACGTCGTTCACTCGGCTGCAGATCTGTGAGCTGGAGAAGCGCTTCCATCGGCAGAAGTACCTGGCGTCCGCCGAGCGGGCCGCCCTCGCCAAGGCCCTGAAGATGACTGACGCCCAGGTCAAAACTTGGTTCCAAAACAGACGCACCAAATGGAGGTGAAATCATGTTGAATCATCTTTCTTTTACTTATTTTTTTTTTTTACTTATTTCCAATGCATTGTTATCTCTACAACGCTAATGGGGATTGTAGAAATATTTGGAGCAGCCAACCAAAGAGGCTCTGCATTCTTTATGGAGGGCTGGAGGCCCATTTGGCTCCTAAAGGCTGTCAGAGGTCCTTAAGTGGTTTTTATAAAAGCCTTTGGTCCCTGTTATGTCTCATTGCTTAGGCTACTACACTACTTTAGAGTTTTAGCTTTAGTAGCAGAACTAGTCTCTGCAGGTTGCGCAGCTGTGTGACTATATTATACTGAGAAGAGTTTCTGTTATTTAGTTACTTATTTAGTTACTTATTGATATCTAAATAGTGTGGACACAATTAATAGAAATTCCTTTCATGAAGATTACAAGAGTGTTGTATAAAAAATAAAATTCTGAAAATGGACACTGAACATATTTGTGACTGTTGATATATGTAGAGACTCCACATGCACCAGGAGACATTAAGCTTCCCTTTAATTGAACAAGTTTAGAAAGGAGTGGTGTCAGTTAGAGTAATAAAGCCTCAAATAGCAGAAATAAAATGCTTATTGATTACATTACATTTCGTTTAGCTGATGCTTTTATGCAAAGCTACTACCAATTAGTGCATTCAACCATGAAGGTACAGACTTAGAACAGCAAGAATCACATAGAAGAAGAAGCTTATAGCTTCAAATAAGCCAAACTACTTTTACCATCCTCTTCTTATCCAAGAGATGTGTATTTGGCCAGCGACGGAAGACGTGTTCCAGCTGTCCTGATGTCAGTGGGGGAGCTCGTTCCACCATTCAGGAGCCAGGACAGCAAACAGTCGGGATTTCGTCGAGCGATTAGTCGTCCCTCGCTGTGAGGGAGAAGCGAGCAGATTGGCCGATTGCAGAGCGGAGTGGACGGGCTGGGGTGTTAGGTTTAACCATGTCCTGGATAGGGTTGGGTACCGAAACCCGGTTCCACGATGGAACCGGTTCCTACGCAACCGGTGGGAATCGGACCGGATTAGAACGCAAATTTTGGTTCCTCATTTCGGTTTCACTTAATGTGTCGACTGAAATATTTTCCCTCTGTCGCTCCGAAACAGACGTAAAAATATCCCCCTTTCTCTGCAGTCTACCGTCAGCTAGCTACCGTAAATTGGGCTCACCAAAATGGAGGTAAAAGCATATTAACCATTCACTGTTAGGTGACTTAGGTTTACTTATTATATATTTAAGTACTTTAAAATGTTAATATATTGTTAAATTAAAATAATTTTCAATTAAAAAAAACCTATAAAAGAGCCTTTCTTTCATGTAATTTTTTCAGTTTTTCAAGAATCGGTTTTGGAACTGGAATAGTTCTAAAAGTACCGGTTTGGCGTGTGGCCGGGTTGGCTCAGTGAGTAGAACAGGCGCACATATACTTGGAGGTTTATGCCTCGACGCAGAGGTCCAGGATTCGAGTCCGACCTGTGACGATCTCCTGCATGTCTTCCCTCTCTCTCTCTCTCCCCCTTTCTCACCTAGCTGTCCTGTAAAAATGAAAGGCGGAAAAGCCCCAAAAAAAGTACCGGTTCGGCATCGGAATCGTAAAATTCCAAACGATACCCAACCCTAGTCCTGGAGGTAAGCTGGGACTGATCCGTTCGTGGTGTAGTGTGAGAGGAGCCCACTTGGGGGGGTCGAAGACCAGTCGAGCTGCTGCAGAGGTCGGATATGGAGGCAGGCAGACCAGCCAGGAGTCTAGTCTAGCATTTATAGGCTATTACCCGTTCACTTAGGCTAACTCTTATTTTCGGCAACTCATTTGCCAAACTGAAATGTGGTTAAAGGACGACCAACATTTTTATTAAAGAAAAATACAGTATCATTGACCTACTATTTGGATGTGTCATAAAAGGGCATTTAAAATGGATTCAGCATAAATCTGTTTTACAGTAGGCTAGGCTAGGCTAGGCTAGGCTATAGGCCTGTAGTCGCCTATCTTCATAGATGAAAAGGAGTAAACTTGTCACTGCAGTTTTCATAATCATCGTTAATGTCACAGGAAAGAAGGGCAGATAAAAAGAAAACAGAGAATGTAGGCTATGTGTACGTTTTTGTTTTTTAAAATGTAGGTTGTCACACGTAATCGTCCTCCATTTTCTTGAACTAACAGCCTATCGAGTTATTGGAATTCATTTAAAAGCCCTACTACGATGTTCACAATAATGATTTACAAACATTTTTTATTATGCTCTGACTTTTTTTTGTAGATTATTTAGTTTTCGTTGACAATGATAAAGCTTTGGGTTTTGTAAAAGGCCTAAAATTCAGAATGTAAAGTCAATTTATTCTTTGCATTGCACGGTCAAACTAAAATACCCTAAATAAATCAATATCTAATATTATCTTTAGTGATATATCCTGCACGTGTTCTCACCAAACAGCCTAATGACTCGATGTCGTGTCTTCAGACAGTTTGACCAACTGTTGGCGTTTGTTCATAAAACTATGGACTATATAGGCTAGTAGCTTAGGCCTGTACGGCGAGGTAGGCTACCGATGAGTGCAGTAGGCCTAGGCTATAGCCTACCAGTCTTTCTCAAATGGGGGTACGTGTACCCCTAGGGGTATGTAACATTTTTTCAGTTCAAGGCTGTAGTTACTTCTACTGTCTTTTTTTCCAAGTTTGTTGCTTTTTTTCAAAGTTTGTGTAGCGGTTTTTGAAGGTTTTGTCATGTGTTTTGACCTATTCTTGCCTTTCTTCCTTACTTTTTTCTACTGTCTTTTTTTCTTCCAAGTTTTGTGTGTGTCGCTTTTTGAAATTTTTTGCCACTTTTGTCGCTCTTGTCTTTTTTTTCGAAGTTTTTATTGCTTTTTTGAAGTTTATGTCTCTTTTTTCGAAGTTTACTATTTTCGACCTATTCTTGCCTTATTTCCTTCTTTCTACCGTTTTTTTGCCTTTTTCCATCAGCATCTAAATGTGTTCCAGGTCCAAGGCTGTTGTTTAGTAAATCTATCGCTGACATTGCTGTATTCTTCCTCTTTATAGAGACTTTTTTTTCAAAAATAAAAGTAGAAGACCAAAGTGCATCCGAATACAGGAAAAGGCAGATTCTGGCCATTATACTGCAGTACAGTGTAGCCTACCCAGTAAAATCCATTAGACTACACCACTGTTGAGAACCTCTGGCCTATAGGCCTATGGTCGCTGACTGTTATCATACATAGCATATTATAATGATTAGGCTGTAGCCTACAGCTGTAAGGTAACAGAGTTTTGGTCGCATGTGTAAACCACTCCGCGGTGTCTCCTTATCGCTGTTGCAGGCGGCAGACGGCGGAGGAGCGCGAGGCGGAGCGGCAGCAGGCCAACCGGATCCTCATGCAGCTGCAGCAGGAGGCCTTCCAGAAGACCATCAACCAGCCGGTCACCCCGGACCCGCTGTGCCTGCAGAACAGCTCTCTGTTCGCCCTGCAGAACATGCAGCCATGGACCGAGAACACCGCCAAGATCTGCAGCGTGTCGGCCTGCGAGTAGAGCCGGCAGTCTGCGGAGCCACGGAGGGCCGCGCGTCCTCCAGCTGGGTATCTGCGCCTGTACCGAGTACCGAGTGACTGCTAAAGGGCAGACACAGGGGCGTAGCCCGCGGAGGAGCTCAAAGGAGAACCGGTATTAGTTATCGGGTCACCTCCCTGCTCTTATTATCACCACCTTCTGTCAAAAACACGCTGGTGCTGCATCTAACAACAGGCATGCTTCAGATGGCGTCCCTCAGCGCTTACTCCTACATTGGGGTCCACAGTCGGATCTGGATCCGGATCCTGGATCTGGACTGAATCAGCCCTGCAAGAGACCGCAAGAGATTTTGGAAATATTTCGGAGGCATCATGATGAACATTGTGCTCCATAAAAATAACTAAAAAAAAGTCCATGAGAGGAGCAGGACGGACTGGCATCAGTGAGTTGTTGTGTTATAGTTTACCTATAAGGGACTTGATGTTTCATAATATTTTCATATTTGTGTGTGCATCTCTGTCATCTGTGTCTGTCTGTGACTTTTTACTCAACTGCAAAATACAGCACTTGTTTTAGCACCTATGAATTCAAATATAATCTGACAAAATGAAAACGATTTATAGCAACAAACCAGGATATTTGACTATTTTATTTCTAATTTAGGAAGAAATGGGCCTAAAGATCAAAAATCTTAAGATTCACAGACCAATCGTATTTAATGTTACAAAAAAAATGACCATACTTTTGACCCCAGTTTATTATTTCACATTTTTATTTTTGGACAAAGGCTTTACAAACTGTATTTTTTTATTTCTCTTTCACTGCTGTGCTGAAGTGTGGAAGCAGATCTCAGACCTGTGAGGCTGAGCTCAAACAAGCTGACCAATCATGTGTCCAGGCCATGTGTGTGTGTGTGTGTGTGTGTGTGTGTGTGTGTGTGTGTGTGTGTGTGTGTGTGTGTGTGTGTGTCTGTGTGTGTGTGTCTGTGTGTCTTTGTGTGTGTGTGTGTGTGTGTGTGTGTGTGTGTGTGTGTGTGTGTGTGTGCGCGCGCATGTGCGCGCATGTGCGCATTTTATTCATACTGATAACAATAATATATTTTGTACACTGAAATTATTTTTTTCTCTACAGAGTTGATAATGCAGCTCAATTCGAAATGTATTTAGTATGAATATCTTCTACATTTTTCAGCCGCATGTAACTTTTATTTTGCTCAGTGGAATTTATTTCCATGTCACATATTTATAGCCCATATAGATTTGGTCACTTCGAGATGCTGTGCAATGTTCCGATCACTCATAAATCATCATGAGGCACAAAACATAGCTATACAAATTGAAACATTATATATATAGATCTCTTAAAATAAAGACAATAAGCAACATGTGTCCAGTCTTGAAGAGCCTCGGTTAGAGAACGGTAGAGAAACAGCCATGGTAACAAAACAAGTGGAAAGCAGACCAATATCATAAAACGAACAAAACCAAGGCTGGCTTACTGCATATTCTAATCCATTTCAACCATAGACTGTAAATTAGTGGACAGCGCATGTGTGACGTCACCCATTGGTTTGTGGAGATCTGCTCTGAGTCGTTGTTAGGATAATTTTATTATCAAATAATAGACAGGAACCACTGAAGTTATATCAAAATTAATTTACTAGCAGGTAGAGTCAAATTCAAGCACTTACAGCAAAGCACAAAATATGACTGACGAATAAGCTTTCTACGACAGCTTTTGTAACTCAACGAAGAGTGTGATAAAACAAAGTCGATGTTGTCAGTTATCTCAGTCAAGCAGCGCCTGTTCTTTCCTCGCCACAGCGTGCTCTGGACAAGGACAAGACAGTAGCTCCCAGATACCAGATGGCGACAGCAGAAGTTGTTACAATGCAAACAGATTTAATAATAATCTGGGGAAAAGTATGTATCACAATTTTTCCCTAACAGTCGTCGAGTTTGCCATTACGGGCGCAGCCATCCTGGTTGCGGATGTGACGATTTTAGAAGAGAGGGAGGAGTGAGGGAGGAGCTGCTTACACTCTACGTTACGTTAATCCCCTGACACACTAACCCGACGGCCGACTGTTGGCAGAAAAGGCGGTCGGACTGATCAGTCTTCTTCCCGAGGTCCAAAAAGTGCCTCAGAACACACCGAAGCGACGCCGACGTGAGCATGTAATACGTCTCCATATCAGCAGGAGGCGCTAATCTGTATCGTTGCCCAAAAAATTTAAACCGGCAGCTGATTGGACTAACGCGTCACGTGTAACGGGGCATAATGGCGGCTCGTTCAGAATACGATCTCATATTTTTAAGATAGGTCACCGAAAGGTGTGTCTGAAAACATTTTAAGCGAGAAATAGGCCACACAGCTGCTGAATCTGTCTTCATTTCAGATCGACGAAGGTCAGTTTAAACGATTCTCGTCAGATTTTGAGAGGCGTCCGTCACTCATCCCGTTCGCCATTTCCGAGTTTGCGCTCCACCAATCAGATTGGTCACGGAGTCCGACTGCCCGCCCTCCGGCGCAACATGAATGCAGGTTTAAGGCACTTCCGCATTTGTAGCACTTCGCCTAACCGGATGCATTGTCCGTTAATATACATATCTATGATTTCAACTTTATTTGGAAACATGGGATTATGCAGTACTAAGACACAATATTGAGCATTTTTTGTCCACTTTGGGACCGCAGAATCAATTAGTAACTACTATTGACATTTCATCACCTTTTAAGTTAATATGATTTCAGCTGATTTTGTGAATACTTAGCACATATTAAATACATTATTCTGACATTAAATTGTGATTAGCACACAGCTAACCTGGAGCTATAGTCACCCAGCATGTATACTGGGAGCAAGGGGAAGGAACAGCAGGACAGGGTGGAGCAGCAGGTTCTTTTTACAGGTTAATTCAGTCACTGACCAAAAAAAACAACCCCAAAGTGAATGTCCTTCTATCCATTAGCTATAGCCGCTTATCATGCATGGGTGAGCGGCTCCGAGGTCAATCACCAGCCAATCACAGAGCTGACACATAGACAGACTACATTCACGCTCACATTCACACCTACCGGTCACCAGTTAACATAATTAACCTAATATACTTCCAGATATGAAGGGGAGTTGTGCAAAAGTGTGTGTGTGTGGGGGTGGGGGGTGCAAAATCATTTTTATGGTTTTTCATTTAAGAATGTTACAATGTTTTTTAAAATCCTTTTTCAGAAAGAGAAATACTGTGCACGTACTTTGCAACATACAACATGTGTTTTCTTTGTTCCTTTTGTACACAATACAGCTCACTTTACACATGTGTATATTTTGATGCATATCTATAAACATTCTCTGATGAAAAAATATATGAATGTACTTTTTGTCTAATAATTTTTGGGTGCGTATTGGAGTCGGTAGTGCATGCTGAGCCAGCAGTTTGGCGTGTGTGCGTGCGCATGTGTAGTGTGTGTGTGTGTGTGTGTGTGTGTGTGTGTGTGTGTGTGTGTGTGTGCGTGCACGTGCATGTGTGTAGTGTGCGTGTGTGTGTGTGTGTGTGTGTGTGTGTGTTGTGTGTGTGATGTGACATTCTCCAGGACTGCTTTCTAAAAGGTCGAGGAGGAATGTAAAAGGAAAATTTCATCATCCATTGAGAAATATCTGCACTGAGCCGCTGGCGTTGCGCTCCACTGAAACCTCCTGGAATTCCTCTCACACTCACACACATGAATCTACCCTGGGGAGAAAAGGTGGGCACTCACCGGAGCTGATAAAGATGAAGCAAGTTGAGAGAAGTATACCACTTTGCACGGTCTGTTTTGCTATAGCCCTTCTTTCCTTCGCAGTACTTGACACAAACCCAGTAACCATGGAAGCAGACAGAGTGTTCTGTCTTCTGTCCACATACTTTTTGGTCTGGATTTGTTTTTGGGCCCCTAAGTTCAAATGTGTTTGTCTCTTTCTTGTTGTAACATGACACAAAGACAGATCCATAAAGAAATGCTTTTCCAAGTTTGGTGTGAACTGTGATGAACTGGAACTCTGACTGCGAGCCCGTTCTGATCACCAACATCACTGTTGGACATCACTGATGCCCTTGTTGCTAAATGGAAACAAATCCCTGGAGCAGGTACCACAATTTGTGGAAAGCCTGAAGCCAGCAGAGTGGAAGCTGGTGTAGCAGCACATTAAAGTGCTCATATTATGCTTTTTGGCTTTTCACCTTTCCTTTATTGTGTTATATATTGTTTTGGTGCACGTTATAGGTTTACAAAGTGAAAAAGC
Organism: Perca fluviatilis; assembly: GCF_010015445.1. Classification (NCBI taxonomy): domain Eukaryota; kingdom Metazoa; phylum Chordata; class Actinopteri; order Perciformes; family Percidae; genus Perca; species Perca fluviatilis. The sequence goes on along the minus strand of NC_053130.1, from coordinate 33,021,559 downwards.
CCAAAGTCCCCCCCAAAGGGACTTACCATCTCCAACAGAAAACACTGTTCACAAACTGCTCCAAACAGCTCTATTGTAGTCCTGCCTTTACTTCAGAGACAAACGTTATAATGCTCGCCTAGTTGCTAGCGTGGCACGCCCTCATACTCTGCTTCTGACTGGCTAGTAGTCCTTACCTAGGTACTGTCAGGGCACGCCCTCATACTCTGCTTCTGACTGGCTAGTAGTCCTTACCTAGGTACTGTCAGGGCACGCCCTCATACTCTGCTTCTGACTGGCTAGTAGTCCTTACCTAGGTACTGTCAGGGCACACCCTCATACTCTGCTTCTGACTGGCTAGTAGTCCTTACCTAGCTACTGTCAGGGCACGCCCTCATACTCTGCTTCTGACTGGCTAGTAGTCCTTACCTAGGTACTGTCAGGGCACACCCTCATACTCTGCTTCTGACTGGCTAGTAGTCCTTACCTAGGTACTGTCAGGGCACGCCCTCATACTCTGCTTCTGACTGGCTAGTAGTCCTTAACTAGCTACTGCACATGTGCGACTCCCAACAAAGATGTAACAGAAGTGAGATGTCTCACTCTGTAGCTAAAACAGAGAGCTCAACACACAGGGTGAAAAGAGGAGCTGCAGCAATGTGCAGTACAACAAAAATATGGTGTTTTTTGAAAATTAAACCATGTAAACCTATTCTGATATAACCTCGAAATACAATTATGAACCTGAGAATGAGCATAATATGAGCACTTTAATGAGCACGGTGTCTGAATCACATGTTTGACACATACTGTATGTCTGGAATGTTCCGGGGTCCACATGGCCATTTGGTATAAAGTGTATCCATATACAGTCACATATGGCTCGAGACCACAAACACTTTGGCTACAGTTGACCTTGAAAACAGAAGACATATCTCAAGGTCCACTTACTAGCTCTTTCCAGAGCTTTCAACACCATCTTGTGCTTTTTATCAGTGGATAGAATTAGCTCAGTTGTCAAAGTTGCTCACTGAACACATATGTCAAAAGATGTCTGAGCAGCTTTCCACGAATTCTAGTGAGTCATTTCAGGGTATTTGTAACACTCAGTTCTTTGTTACATTATTGTATATGGTACAAAGTGTTTTGCGCCAGTGTGCCTCACTTGTTTTACAATACTGCAAGTGGCCACTACACTACTTATGACCTAAAATCATGTAAACACTCAGCGTTTCTGTAGAATAATTATAGTGTATACTGTGTGACAAAATAATCTTACCGTTACATTACCTCACTTATAGTCAATACTATGTAGTGGAAAAGCTACAGTAAGTTCAACTACAGCTCAAACCTGAACTGCTCCTCTCATTTCTTATTCATTTCACATAAGAAAAGCAGACTACAATACAGAAGTTGCTCGGTCTGCAATGTTCAATAAATCAACATGTCTTGTGTGCTCCATAAAATAATTCCGTTATTTATGGAATTGCCTCTTTATTGTAATAGCAGAATAAATGTTATGTGCCCTCTCAGGCTACAGGCATAGAGTGAAGGACTCATTCCAGTTCAGATGTGTAAGAACGATATAAACAGAATGACACATTTGCTGCCAAATGAGTGGAATGCCACAGCGAACTCACGTTTATATACATTCAACAATAAACTCAGATCATTTAAGCCCCCCTTAAATGCTGATCTACAGGCAGGACTATAGTAGTCTACATCCACGACATTTTAAGGACTATGGTTAACTTCTCCTCAGATCTCTGCAGGGTAAATCCAGACAGGAAGCTAGACTATCTGTCCAACCTGAGTTTTCGCTCACACAAGTAAAACAAGTTTTAAACGTACACATGTTCCACCAAAACAAGTTCAATCCTGAGGCTATTACTCGGCACTGTGCGTAGCTTAGCACCGCCCAAGACGATTGTGATAGGTTTAAAGAAATGCCAATAAACCAGAGCACGTTTTTCTCCCATTCCGGAATGCTGTGTGGACTAGCCAGACCCTCCTTCGCACCGCTGTGGAGGAAGTTCTGGCAATGCAAGACCAGGACTGTAGCTACCAGTGAGGACAGTCAGGTCATGTATGTCAGTGATTCCCAACCAGGGTAGCTGTAACACCTGAACACAGGGATTTTAAACAGGCAGCTAAAATGGAAGGTAATGAATGATAGAAATAAAAAGGTAAAAAATACTGCATTAGCGACTGAAATGGTTCGCTAAAAGTATTGACTAAACGGTCCAAATAGTTAGCTAAAAGTATTGATTAAACGGTAGGAATAAATCGCTATTAGCGGCTGAAATAGTAAGCTAAAACTACTGACTCAACAGTTGATATAGTAAGCTAAAACTACTGACTAAACAGTTGATATAGTAAGCTAAAACTACTGACTAAACAGTTTATATAGTAAGCTAAAACTACTGACTAAACAGTTCAAATAGTAAGCTAAAACTACTGACTAAACAGTTGATATAGTAAGCTAAAACTACTGACTAAACAGTTGATATAGTAAGCTAAAACTACTGACTAAACAGTTCAAATAGTAAGCTAAAACTACTGACTAAACAGTTCAAATAGTAAGCTAAAACTACTGACTAAACAGTTCAGATAGTTAGCTAAAACTACTGACTAAACAGTTCAGATAGTAAGCTAAAACTACTGGCTAAACAGTTGATATAGTAAGATAAAACTACTGACTAAACAGTTCAAATAGTAAGCTAAAACTACTGACTAAACAGTTCAAATAGTTAGTTAAAACTACTGACTAAACAGTTCAGATAGTAAGCTAAAACTACTGACTAAACAGTTCAGATAGTTAAAAGTATTGAATAAACGGTATAAATAAATAGCTATTAGTGGCTGAAATAGCTAAAACTACTGACTAAACAGTTAAAATATAGTAAGCTACAATTACTGACTAAACAGTTGATATAGTAAGCTAAAATTACTGACTAAACAGTTCAAATAGTTAGCTAAAAGTAATGAATAAACGTCCTTCCAACAGTCTGCCAGGATAATGTCATATTTACATTTCTGTTTGTGTACAGTTTATTTAAATAAGATATTGTTCATCAGTGAGCTTTAGAGCTGTCGGTAGATGTACTTTTGAACTTTGGACAGAGTTAGGTTCCGCAGACCTTACACCAGGCGGCTTTTCCAGCAATTCCACTTCATTACAGACAAATTTCCAATATGTGAGTAAAATCAGAGTAAAAATGAGAGTCGTGCTAGAGTTGGGGCGGCTCCCGTCGTCTCAATCACTTGTTACAAGGTGCTCATAAAACTCAGTCCGAGCTGTCTAAGTCTTTTCCCCGTCTTGACTTTCTGACAATATCAGACATGTTTGAAATATAATCGTAAGTTTAGTAAGTAGTAAAATCTTCTTCTCTGTGACTAAAAAGGTGTGTAAAAATGATTAAATAGGTACAAAACCAAAGCTTACTGGTTATTTTTGCAGACTTACAATCTCCATACCAGAATTCTTGGCTCTGTGCAGGAGCGAAAGTAGGCTACTTGTGGTCCTGGAGTGACAGGAACTGTCAGACTGACTTAGGTTATCAAGCAAATTGGTCTTTATTGTCCCATCTACTGTTTTATATATATGGGAGGAAAAGCAACTTATGGCGCTTTTCGATTACATGGTACCTGCTTGACTCGTCTCGACTTGCCTTTTTTGGTTTTCCATTATGAAAAAAAGTACCTGGTACCTGTTAACAAGTACTTTTTTTAGTACCACCTCAGTCGAGGTTCCAAGCGAGCTGAGGCGATACCAAAAGGTGACGTGAAAGCGACAGAGGGGGGTGTCCTGAACAAACCCGCCATTTTTAAATAGTTTAGCCAGCTGTGTTTTTTTTTTTTTTGCTGCTTCCAGCTTCATTTGAAACTAAATGTGTCTTCTGGCTGTGGCAACAACAACACACCTTCAACGTTCTGTGTGTGTGTCGCGTAGGGTCACGGCAGTTTGCTGCGGCGCCGCTATGATGACCAGCTACACTGAGGCGGTACTAAAATCTGCAATGGAAAACAGACGCACAGTGCGTCAAGTCGAGGCGAGTCGAGTCGAGTCGAGTTGAGCAGGTAGCATGTAATGGAAAAACGTTAGTCTAAATCATTGTGTTTGCTGTGGAACTATAAGGCCTACTGTCTTTTTCCATTTCTACAACATCACTAATAACTTATACTACGTACATGCTGAGCTTACATATGAAGTTATATTTATTGTAGTGGCGATTTGTCCACAGACTTAACAAAAACAAACAAAAACTCAGAATTAAACAGCCACTGAGGCAACGAAGGAGTGAATATTATGCAGGGAATAAAATGAATTGTCCAGGCAAGCATGGCGTTTTTTGGCAAACAAACAAACAAAGACCAATGTTTGTGTCTCTCTTGCCCCGGTCGAAAAACAAAAAAAATGCCACTGTCTACCTGGTACTATCCCTGCTTACTAGAGCTGGACGATATGGGGAAATCAAGTATCACGATATTTTTGACCAAATACGTCGATGTCGATATTGCGGCGATAGGGTTGACTATTGGTGTTTTCACAAAATATTTATCCTACACAATGAGATTTTAGATGAATAATCATCAGTAATGTGAATATAATGACTGAGTGGGTAAAGGCAAATCATGGAACAGCTTAAACAGTCTGGTAAGTTCGGGAAATGACATCACTTTACTGTAATGCAGCCTTTAAAACCAGGAATAGACAACACTTGAGTCATATTACAGTATTCCACTATCCGTTTGGGTGGCTCATTCTGCCTACGTACCTTACCCTCCTGTTGTCCTCGGATCAAATTTAACCCATTTTCAAGAGGTTTCTATATAAAAAAATGTGGGTTTCTTTCAAACAAATTGTCAAAAAAAAGTAACGAGGATGGTTCCATACAACAAGTATGAGTATCAGTTCACTAGGCCTACTTTCATTGAATTTCGGTGTTTTATAGCATTTAAAAAAAAATGATAAAAGAACATTGAAAAAAGCTTAAAAAACGGGGGGACAAAAACTTCAAATAAAGTCCAGAATAAATCGACAAAGACATCGAAAAAAGTGACAAAAAACTTGAAAGAAAGTGACAAAAACATCGTAAAAGCATGAAAAACGCAGGGAAAAGTAAATGTTAAGTGACAAAAACTTCAGGAAAAGCGACAAAAAATGTCCACAAAAAGCGACAAGAGCTATAGCTATAGTGACGACCAAAAAAAAGTTTTCATTTTAAATTTTGACCCAGAAAAATAAAAAATTGCATGGTCGACAGGAAGACAACACAAGGGTTAAAAACAATAGCACTAACGTTACTCAAAGTAACTTCAATGATAATATCATGATCAGATAGCCTATATCCAGTCGTATAATTCAAACTAAACAGCAACAAAATATTACTATTAATTATAACAAAACAACGAATAGCTCCAACAAATGAAGGGGTGATAGTAAAGCTGGAAATATAGAAACATCACAAACACTGTGTGTCTGATATCTAGTAATTTGTCTCCACCTACTGGCAAACATCGCCATTGTCGCCATTTTCCGTCGCTGGATGATGATGATGAAAGTTGCGTAAACGAAGCGCGACAAACAAGGTCCATTAATAACAAAAACGTCGTGTTTTTGGTTCTCTTATCAGCAGCAGACATGTCTCTCCTACGGTTCCGTGCTTCAGCCAGCAGACTACAGAGTTTAGTCTTTACTGGTCAGTGTGTGTGTGTGTGTGTGTGTGTGTGTGTGTGTGTGTGTGTGTGTGTGTGTGTGTGTGTGTGTGTGTGTGTGCGCTTTGGTAACGTTATTAGCTGAGCCAAAACTCCATTTCCAAAGCTGCTGTTTTAGTGTCCTACAGCATGACCTGGCGATGATATAACGTTAGCGAACCTTCGACATTCATTGAAGTAACGTTAACTAATGTTAACACAGTGGTGTAGTCTAATGTATTGTAGTGGATATACTGTACATATATATATTTTATTATTTTTTATTTTATTTTTCCTGCCTCAGAATGGGCCTTTGTTGGTGGGGGGCATATCAAAGTAGTGCCCTATATTTACAATAAAATAAATATAGGGCACTATATCAAAGTGTGGGGTCTGGGTGTCCTCCCCTAGGGTTATTTACTCCATTTCCTGCATTCCGATACATTTTTGTGCACCAATTTATGGTGGAAATACCTTTTTTATTTAGCCTGTGCGAAGGAAAACACAGATGACATTCAAAATATATCAAATCTATAATGGAATGTAAAGCAGTAAGGGGGCTTTCACAGGGACCGAAGTCTCTCTGCATGTTCTGCAGTTAGTTTAGTTTGCTCTTACATTACTTGACCCCGTATTTGTGAATACAAATATCTGAAGTAAAAGTTCTGTCACAAAACTATATTGTTGTGTATCATAGCACATTTTTAGGTGGGTGTATGGAAATCCTGGAGATTTCATAGTGGGTATACTGCGTATACCTGCGTATCACGTAGACTACACCACTGGTTAAATCCGTGCTGTTATGAATCCTACATTGTGCACTGGGTGCAGCCAGCTCCCCGTTACATATCTCTGTCGTTTCCGATGGGATTTGTTCAGGGTGTTCCCGGCGGGAAGCCAGCGGAGCGGTGAAGGACAAGGAGCCGCTGAAGAAAGCTAAAACCCCGCAGGGACGGTTTGACAGCCCCGAGGAGAAGAGCAACCCTGTCCTGCAAAGTAAGCATTATGCAGGAGACTCTTTTATTTGGGCTCAGGCTGCACTACGTTTTCTTGCAAAATAAGATGAGAATATTAAACCGCAGAAATGTAGTCTGCTGGTCAAAATCTCTGCTGAATTATCCCTTGTGTTGTCCTCAGGTCAAATTTGACCCGTTTTCAAAGTTTTTAATATCAGAAATATGGGTTTCTTGCAACCAAATTGCCCCCAAAATAACTTGGATGCGTGCATGTAGGTTGTATGGGACCCATGCAACATTCTTCACAGGTAAAATGAATGATTACTTCCATTGAATTTTGGGTGTTTTATTCAATTTCATATCATTTGAAAAAAATCTGTTTAAATGGTTTTAGAACAGACTCCTGACTGAACTTTGACATAAACCAGTCTGTGATTCACTCACCATCCTCTGATCATAACTATTAGTCAAAATAATTCATAATTTCAGCTTTTTTCTAACTAAAAAATTAGGTAAAATGTCTTATACATTAGGTTTAATGATCATAAATAAAAATATAAAAAAGCATGGAAAAAAATAACAAAAGCGCTAAAAAAGAATAAAAAAAAAGGGACAAAAACGTCAGAAAAAGTTGATTTTAAAATTGTGACCTGCAAGGACAACAAGTTCATGGTCCACAGGAAGACAACATGAGGGTTATGAGATCAACTAGAATTGTAACTCTTCAGACAGAGAACGTGTTCGATGATCAATAATAATAATAATAATAATAATGAGGGACCCTCATTATGCTACTGTAGAAGTGTGGTGCTATTTTGAGCCTTGTTAGTGGTATAAAATAGCGTTTTACCATGTGCCCCGAAAGCTAGCGGTAGCAGCTAACCACCGGTTTTGCAGTAGCTTGTTTAAAGCTAGAGGCATTCGATTAGCATGAAAACATATCCCAGAGAACGGTCGACTCGGTACACGTGTGTTATTAACCCCTGGGTTCATTTTGTGCCAGATTTGTCCTTAAATGAAGAGAGGGAAGTGCTGACTGCATCAGTTGTAGCTAGGTGGACCTAATGCATTGTAAACTGTATATTTTGAAGTAAAGCAGTTGTGAGAGGAAATCATCTAAGGCTGCAACCAATGATTATTTTCTTTGTTGAATAATCTGTCGATTATTTTCTCGTTTTTTCATTGAAAATGTCAGGAAATGGTGAAAGATCAGTGTTTCCCAAAGGCCAAGATGACGTCCTCAAATGTCTTGTTTGGTCCACAACTCAGATATTCAGTTAACTGTCACAGAGGAGAGAAGAAACTAGAACAATATTCATATTTAAGAAGCTGGAATCAGAGTTTAGGGTTTTTTTTATAAATAAATGACCCAAACCGATTAATCGATGATCAAAATTGTTAAAATGTAATAGTTGACAACTAATTGATTGATTGATCTTTGCAGCTCTGTATCATCTTATCTAAAGCAGTGTTTCTCAAACTGATCCATTCCCTTGTTGTCCTCCAGAGTTCCCTGATGATGTGAATCCTGTAACCAAGGAGAAGGGGGGTCCTCGGGGTCCAGAGCCCACCCGCTACGGAGACTGGGAGAGAAAGGGCCGCTGTGTAGACTTCTAGTTCAATGCTCATAAATCTGATCTATCACACCTGTATATGGATATTTATAGCCAGTGGCACTTTTTAAACGATTGGATGATTAAATGTCAGATCAGAAGGTATGAATAACTGTTCCTGACTGACTGTATTCTTACTCACAGGGAGCAAGGAGAACTCCTGCATACATTAGGAACAACTTTGCTAAGTGTGCCTTATGGGTAACTACCGTTTTTTTTCAACCTGGACCCTATTTTTCTATCTTGCTATTTTAAGCAAGATCGCTGCAGTAAGTTAATAGGCCAATTGTCCAGCTTGTATTTACGTTCATAAAAGTGCTCGTTTTGCCACTGACAGACTCCGATTAATATTCTAAGTGTCTGACAACATTATGGAAAGAATTTCTAAGGAGGTCGACTTTTCTGTTAAAGAGTAAGATCCTTTTTTTTAAACATAAAAACATCTGCGATATTGCATTCGCTAAACCCACCAGACTCCATGTAAATAAACAGTAATTTTAGCATTGTGAAATACTCATTCAAAGTCGACAGAAACAAAATAAAACTACGAAAAGCCGTTTTGGGTCGTCTTTCCACTTTTCCAACCATCACAACTCTAGTTTTGGTTGAAATAAACACATAGTTTACAGATTTACATGTGAAAATGTTGGATCTATACATGCTAAAAGTATTGTTTTTTTAAATGGAGTCTGGTGGGTTTAGCACTAGTGACTTCAGAGCTGTTTCTGGTTAAACAGAAAGGTCTTAAAGAGGTTTTAAATGCCTATATATGAAGGGATCCTTTCCATAATGTTGTCAGACACTTAGAATATTAATCTGAGTATGTCAGTAGCAAAACAAGCCCTTTTCTGAAGATAAACACAAGCTGGACAATTGTCCTATTAACTGCCGACTGCAGCGATCTTGCTTAATACTGGACCAATGTCAAAGACCATCAGTCACTTAGACAAAAAAAAACAGGAAAATAGGGTTGAAAAAGATGGTAGTTACCCTTTAAGTGTAATCTGGCTGTTGATTTTGTGCATTTTGTTAAAGGGTCATGCTCAAAAAAACCAAATGTCATGAAAAATGACTTATATGCGAAGCTCCAAGACACTATTTGCACATTGATGGTGTTTTGTTGCAGGTGAGAGTGAGGCTGGTTCTGAGTGCTGGTCCTGTAGGAAGAATGTTGTCCGTCCAAGTATGAATGTTAAGATCTGTTAAAACAATAAGTTCAAACCAGTTAATTTAAAACGGCAGTCAACAGTCTGTTTTCCTCCCAATAACTGCACTTGTTTCACACTGGACATGAGATTATAACGGGATCATCACACTGGGATGACTCCCAGGATTCCAGATGCCATCTGTAGGTGAAGTCTGGATCAGATAGATCATGTTGGATTTCCGTTGGTTTCAAAGAAAAATAAACAAATCATTAATTAATAGGTTACACACTTCATTTTTTTAAATTAATTTTGAAGAGGTTTTATGAAGAATATAACCATGTTTTGATATGAGAAAGACAAAATGGGGAAACCAAAAAAACCTACCAACCCTGACCCACAGCCCATGTATGGTAGAAATGTCTTTCTCGATCACAATTGAACAATTGAAATTGAAAAATGGAATAGATCAAATTCAATGAAGGTATGAGATGATGATATGATAGGATATATATACACACGCTCACTCACCTAAAGGATTATTAGGAACACCATACTAATACCTTGTTTAACCCTATCCTCTGCATATGGGCCAACATTTCTTAAGAATGCTTCCAGCACCTTGTTGAATCAATGACACGAAGAATGAAGGCCGTTCTGAAGGCGAAAGGGATCCCCCACACCATTACACCCCCACCACCAGCAGCCCGCCCAGTGGTAACAAGGCAAGGCTCTATCACCATCATTAGTACCAGTCATCGTATTGGTAGTGCCAGTATTTGTAGAGGTTATTACTATAAGATACATTGTCCGACTCTGATTATATAGTATATAAATATTTGTATGCACTTCTTATTTTGTCCACTAAAGGGCAGTGTGAAGCCACATAAAATCGGCCACAGTTTTGTTGCCTTCAATTGCCGTCAGCTATATTGTAATTGTGTGGTTTCGCCTCACAAAGCAAAAACTAATACGACGCTTTTTTTCCCGTTGTTAAGCGTTCATTTGAATTATTACTTTTGTATTCTTAAGATGTGGTTATATTTCACACACTCTACATGTTGCACTACATAAGCGACTCTTCTTCATTAGAAAAGACTAGTGCTAATTAACTTCGTACAGGAAAGAGGCATGACAGGATTTGAGGAGAAGCACGTGAAGGCAGCACGAAGGAGGCGGCTGCAAGGACTGCAGTGACACAAAAGCTACTGTGAAGCTACAGGAACTAGACGCTCCGAGCTCAACTTTTGTACTTAACGTGGTAAGTGTCTGTCATTTGTATTGTTCTGACACACACTGACACTTAGGCAGAGCTGTAACGGGCGCTTGAGTCGTTAGTCAGACTGCATTGGTTTTCGGTAAGTGTCTAACGTTATTGTCTGACTTCCGCCGAGCTCAGTGGATCAAAAGGATGCCGAATTTATGGGCAGATCCTAAAGAATTGTGAAGTTGGATTGGTTATAAGCAAGGACACGTCTAATTGCAAGACTTTTTTTTAAAGTCTATTACGACGCAATAGTTATCTTAGTAAAATCACAAAGCCTTTGTAATTCGAAACATCTTGTAGCTCTCTGTAGGCTCCGTCTCAAGTTGCGTTTCTCGTCAGCAGTTGAATCGCCTTAAATAAAATAAGCTTTCGACGACCTTACATGGCCACCTCTGTAAACTCCGATGGCTTCTCGTTCTCTCGTTTTGTAGGTCACTAATGTGTCACTGCTTGTTGCCATGGTTTCATCCACAGTCCCGCTCCACTCTCCCCTGGGATGAAATCAACCGTGGAGCAGCATGGGCTCTGTGGGGGGGCACTATGAATGTACTGTGGTTGTTAATTGACAGTCCCACAGCTGTACTGGTGATTGGCCCACACCGTTTCCTCCACCCTAACCACCAACACACCAGGGGGAACTTTTGTTGGGTTCATGAGCCGCTGAGCAACTCCTCCATGGCTCTAATGACCGCTGCTAATGATGCAAACGCGTGGTAATAAAAATGCAGTAGGCCTAGTCTACGCTTTGCACCCTAGGCGTGGAATTGGCGTGACTCCGTTTAGCCGGCGAACCAGAATCAATATTATTATATATATGTCAATGGCTACTCCTCGCGCATCTGTGAGTGCTGTACTGCGCATGTGCAGGGACACTGCTGATGGTTCTCCGTGCTGTTGCTGCTGTAGGGCTCTAATGGTGCGTTCTTTTTGTCTTGTATTTTTTTTTTTTTTTTTTTAATTAATTTATTGAGAGCATTTGAAGTTACATACAACACATAGACGTACACATACATACAACTACAAAATAAGTACATAAGCAATTCATATGCCAGGGAGTCTGCAAAGTCCATCAAGGCCAATCAACAAGCAGTCCGATTCATAGCATCATTACAGTTAGGAGAGTTCCAGTATCATTCAGTCATGTGATGCCACAAGTGTTGAGAATATATGCACAGTTTTCAGAGCTTTACAGTTCTTTGAATATCTTATAGAGTCCATGTATTCATTGACTTCATTTTCAAACACAGGAAAGAAAGGTTTAGAGCCCCTGAACTTACATTTATGGATGTGATGTTTAGCGAGTAGAAATAAAAGATTAATTATGAAATATTTCCCTTCCTTATCCGTCTTAAGCTCCACTACACCAAAGAAAACATCCTTAAAACAAAACGAGAAATCCTTAATGAGATGGGTTTGGATAAATTCAAGGACGTTTGACCAGAATTTTTCTGTGTAGGAACATTTCCAAAATAAGTGGGAGATATCTTCATCTGACCTTTTACAGAAAGAGCATTCAGATTCAATATCTGGTTTATACCGCTTCAGCACACACTTTGCTGGGTAGAATCTGTGAATTAATTTAAACGTAACTTCTCTCACTTTATTAGTAAGCATATATTTGAAAGGTAAAGACCAAACATTTTTCCAAGGGACATTCTCTATTAAACTGTTCCAATATGGTATTATATGAGGAATAGTAACAATATCTTTTTGGTATAAAGTTCTAATTGTTTTATTTTTAGTCCGGCACGCCGCAGAAAAGCATAAATTCCCCACAGCAGTATCAGATAAATCCATATTGTGAGTCAGTGGCCATGGGAAGTTAATGCCTCCCAGCAGCATTCTGATTCCAGAAGAAATTGCATCAAAGACAATTGCATACTCCTTGACCGAAACAGGAATTTGAAATTTCCGCATAAATTCTGAATAACTGTACAGTCTGCCATTCGTGTCATAGAGTTGGCCAACAAGTAAAATATTATTCCTGTACCAGTTTTCAAAAAATAAAGATTTGTTTTTGAAGAGAATGTCCTTATTATGCCAAATGTAATACCGATGGGGTGAGAAGTTATTTTTAAATAAGAGAGACCAAGCTAAAAGCATGTGTTTATGAAAATTGGACAGTTTGATTGGGAGTTTGGCAATACTATAATTGCATAATAACAGAAAATTCAGGCCACCGATTTTAGAGAAAATATAGTTAGGAATAAAATTCCATAGTGATGTTGGATTATTAAAGAATTGTCTGAGCCAGTTGATTTTGAAGGTGTTGCTTAAAGTTGTGAAGTCCAAGAAATTTAAGCCCCCACATTGATTTGTGTTCATTATTACAGACTTTTTGACGAAGTGAGTTTTGTTTTTCCACACAAAATTAAACAACATATTGTCAATTATTTTCGATACCCCACAATCAACATCCAAAGAGGCCGCGAGATATGTAAGTCTGGAAATTCCCTCCGCTTTTGTCAGTAAGACTCTTCCTCTCAGGGATAAGTCTCTTTAGCCAAGAATTTAGTTTCTTTTTTGTTTTTTCAATGATAGGGCTAAAATTTATTAGACTTCTTGTATTGTGGTCTTTAGTTATTATTGTTCCCAGGTATGTAACCTGTTCCTTCACAGGGATATCACATATAGTTGAAACATCACATTCTTTAACTGCCATTAGTTCACATTTTCTTAAGTTCAATTTGAGACCTGAAGCTTGTGAAAATCCTCTGATCAGCTCTATTGCAGGGGGAATCTGGGAGGCATTTCTCAGGAAGATGGTTGTGTCATCGGCCAGTTGACTAAGGATGATACTTCTTTCAGCCAATGTTATCCCTTCCAATGCACTGTTAGAGACATGTAGAGCTAAGAGTTGAGAGGCAATTAAAAACAAGTACGGGGAGATTGGGCACCCTTGTTTTATTCCACGTGACACTCTGAATCTAGGGGAAGTACCAAATTTTAATTTTACTGCACTACTGCCATTTTCATACAGGGTCCTGACAGTTCTGCAAAAGCCATCTCCAAATCCAAATTTTTTAAGCGCGTGCAGGATGAAACCATGTTCAAGCGAATCAAACGCCTTATAAAAATCAAGGAACAGAATGAAACTGTTGTCAGTGATAAACTCATTGTAATCTAATAAATCCATCACTAATCTGATGTTATTTGCAATGTGTCGTTTCTTCATGAACCCAGATTGTGATTCATCTATAATAGAGTCTAACACTTCTTTGAGTCTATTAGCAAAAACTAGTGCAAAAATTTTGTAATCATTATTTAAGAGAGTAATAGGTCGCCAATTCTCTAGACAGTTTCTGTCCTTGCCTGGTTTCGGGATCAATGTGATGACACCCTGCGTCATAGTTGTTGGAAGAGCTTTCTTTTTCTAGCTCTCTGAAAAAACTTTTACCAGAAAGGGGGTTAGTAATTCATCAAACATTTTGTACAATTCAGCAGTTATACCATCACACCCTGGGCTCTTGTTGTTTTTAGATTTTTAATCGCCTTCAGAACCTCCTCTTGAGCAATGGCATCATCACAATAGTCTCTGTCTTCTGGGGATATAAGTCTACCGTGGCTGATAGAGTCCATAAATGATTTAGTTGTTACCTCCGCAGTAACGAGGTGTATAGATTGTTATAGAAAGTATAGCAATGGGTGGCTATCTTTCTTGGGTCTTTAATAATTTCCCCTCCACTTTAATTTGATCTACAGTAGCCAATACATTTTTACTTTTTTCTTTTCTAAAGAAGTAGGCTGAATTTTGTTCACCCTCTTCTATCCATCGTTCCCTTGACCTTATATAGGCTCCCTTAGCTTTTAATTTATAGATGTCATCCAATTTATCTTGTAATTTTGTATATTCACATCTTTCCTCATTAGATAAAGACTCTTGTTGGGAAAGAAACGCAAGCTTCTTAATAACCTCGTCTTCAGCTGCTCGTCTGTTCTTGGCCAGATCACCACCAAACCTCCTGAGAAACTTTCCCAACTCATATTTTAGAAGCTCCCAATTTGTCCCATAAGCTTTCTGAGAGTTTGCTTTATTCCAAAAGTTTTCAATCAATTCTTTGACTTTTTGTTTGGCCTGTTCATGTTCAAGGAGGGAACTATTAAGTTTCCAAAATGAGGCTTTTGGGCCAGAGGACTGATCCGAGGACAGAGTTATTGAGAGGTAAATCGCTTTGTGATCGGTCAGTGGAGTGTTACTGATATTGACTGAAATGTTGTTCCTCGTTAAACATCTGGAAACTAACCAGTAGTCAATTCTGGATTGTCTCGAGCAGTCCTTATTGGACCAGGTATACTGTCTGTCATTTGGAAACTGTTCCCTCCAAACATCAACGAGGTCAAATTTATCCATGAGATAATTTATCACAGAGTTAGGAGATCCTGACTTCCTTGGTGGCCATCTGTCTAACATATTATTCATCGCTATATTAAAGTCTCCTCCTACAATTAGAGAGGCGTAAGGGTATTTGATCAACCAGTGTGATATTTTATCCTCTATAGTATTAAGAAGCATGTTATTCTCCACAGAGGAGTTATATCCATATATGTTTATAATTACTATTGTATGATTATTTTTGGTGATTACCATTATGAGGAAATGCCCCGAAGAGTCTAAATCGGTTGTTTGAATATTTCCATTAAAACTGTACCTAAAGATTCCTACACCAGCTGAGTGCTCTGATCCATGTGCTAACCAGATGTCGTCTCCCCACTGTGACCTCCAAAAGCTACAATCATTGGCTGTTGAGTGACATTCTTGGAAAAAGCAAAAATCTGTCATATTTTTCTTGGCAAACAGAAACAGAGCCTTGCGTTTCACACTATTTTTAAGACCCCTGGCATTAATAGACATTAAGGACAAAGACATAGAACAATATCAGGTATAACCTGAGAACTGGAAAATACACAATATTCTCTCTGAACACTTAGTTAGTTGTAGAGTTGTAAACTCTGCAATAGAAAAAACAAACCCCTAGCAAAATACCACGGGCATGCAGGTAAATTCTGTATAAATATTTTAAGAAATTTACCCCGAAAATAAAGCTTTTTTTTTTTTTTTTTTTTTGTTTCCTTCCCCAGGTAGGCTATAAAAGAGCTGTTAATCTTACAATTAGTTAGTGTTTAAAGTATGGCTGCAAGAGCCATATGTAACTAATTGATTGCCTAGCATTTTTTCTTTTTTTTTTTTTTTACACAAGAGAGTAACACATTTAATTCTGTCTTGTTATCTTCTGTTTTTATCTGTACTGTTCATTTTTCTGTTCTACCCACCTTTTCTGAGGTCCTATCCATAAAATGATATTCAGCACTGAGAGCATTACATCTAAACATGAAAAAAAAAACTATATATTCATCTACAGAAGACCCATATTCATGCCATCCTATCAATGGAGAGTTGCTACCATTCATACAACTCATAGTAGGGTCTAGCAACTTTACAACAGAGGTATTGTGTGAATTGTTCACACTGGCAAGAGTGAAACAGAAATACATAGATAACCTTGGGTGAGTTTGTAAATACAGTAGGTAAACCCTTAGAAAAAACTTGTTTTGTTTGTGAATTAGACCCTTTTATTTTATAAATTATTATTATTTATTTATTAAATCTGATTTTTGTTGTTGTTTAGCGTTTACAGTAGAATTTCCTTTTTTTTTTTTTATATATATCCCTGAGATGAATAATCTACCCAGAGGTAAAGCAGATAGCCTTACAAGCCATGACCACTATCCTTACCTTTGTTAAGACCCACATGCGCAAGTCTAAGCATATAGAGGCCTCGGTTAGATGTCATTCACTGTAACCCTTTTACCATCAATATGTGCGAAATGTCCTCTGAAGCCCGCTTTTTTCCCCTCCTTCCTTGCCTGTTCGACCAGCGGCCACAGTTTGTTCCTGGCGTCCTTGGCATCTTGAGTCAGGTCTTCGAAGATTTTTATTTTCCTTTCCTTGAGTACGGTCGATGTTCTGGCATCCTTCCAAATCTTGTCCCTGTGGGTTCGTGATAGAAACTGCACAATGATACGGCGGTTGGAACGTGCCTCTCCCGAGCGGGGTCCCAGTCTGTGCGCGACATCCACAGAAAAGGCCAGTTGGCCTGCGATGTCTGGTGAGACCTGGCTGAGTAGGTCCACCATCATTTTTATTACATTTTCTCCTGCTTGTTCCTTGACCCCAGCGACACGTAGATTCCACCTCCTCTTGTAATTATCAAGTTCATTGCACCTGTCACGGAGCACACAGTTTTCTTTCTCCAGGAATCCAACTTTTTTCTCTAGGGTTTCAACTTTGTCTGTTGCTTCTTTTATTTGTGTCCCCATATATTCCAAGCGGCCAGTAACACTTTTTATGGAGCAAGTATTATCTTTAACTGTCGCCTCCAAAGACTGCAACCTCCTCAGCGACTCTTCTTGCATCTTTTCAACCCTCTCCATTATAGTAAGCAGAACAGAATTGGACACAGACTGACCTTCGTTGTCATCATTTGTTTTAATTCTCTTGGCGGCTCGCTGCTTCGGCGCCTTTGGTAACGATAGCGCCGAGTCCGAGCCCTCCTGCTCAGGCAAAGTTACCTCCATCTCGCCTTCTTCGACTTGCGGAGCCTTCTTGGCGTATGAGTGCATTGTGCTGCTAATGTCTTCCTCTTTGTCCATGTTTCGAGAGTATTTGGGTCAACCGAGGGTTATTGGTCGAATAGAAGAAGTAACAGTCCGTTCCTTTTTGTAAAGTTAGCCGTCAGCTAGCTAGGTTATCAGAAAGTAGTTAGCATTAGCCACTACTTTTAGCCAGTTTTAAAAAAGCCAAAAAAAGTGGGGAAACGTGTAGGAAATATCTTC
Source organism: Perca fluviatilis (assembly GCF_010015445.1). Taxonomy (NCBI): domain Eukaryota; kingdom Metazoa; phylum Chordata; class Actinopteri; order Perciformes; family Percidae; genus Perca; species Perca fluviatilis. The sequence continues at coordinate 33,004,068 of NC_053130.1, read as the reverse complement.
TTCAAGAAGCCTCCGAGTTGTGAGTTATTAGGGTAGCTTTTGAAAGCCCTCAATTCATGTTAGTTGTTCAAAAAACCGAGGTTTGCTACTTCATATTGCAGAGCAACGACAGAGTGATGTTACCGCGACGCCATCTTGCCGCCTCTCTCCTCTTTTTGTCTTGTAATCGCGACTAGTAGCTCGAGCGTGACGTCACATCCGTGTCGAAAAACGAATAACCGCGGGTTGTGGCATTCTTTTTGTCACACAATACTACGAGTCGGAGAAAAGATGGATTTTTGTAACATTTTTAGTAACATTTAGGATTCTATTCACCCAGTTATTGACATATTACACACATATATTTCACAGTTTGATACATGAAAATTACGTTTTGATTAACGTTAATGTTAGGCTACTGCTCTGCTTTCTGCTCAAGACTCGGCTTAAAGCCGTTGTTGTCATATAGCAACCGAGCGTCTCTAGCCAGTTTCAGCTGCACCAGCTACAAAATAACTAATCAGGCGGTATTTAACTCCTAATAAGACTGTAGAGACATGCCTATAGGTAGCAGTATACAGCGCTTTGTGTACGACTTCTTCATTTGTTTACAACAAAGACAAAAGTGCTTAAAATTGTAGATAACCACAATGTTTACTACGTGTGATGCACGACGTAGCCATCTTTGAAAGTGAGCTCGGGGTCCTCTGAGTTCAGACGAGTCGTATATATACGACCTCGGGGGCGTTCTTTTTGCAACTTCCGGGTCGTAACTCCAGAAAACAACTCGTAAAACGACTTCGGTGGACAAAAAGAACGCACCATAAATATCTGGTTTGGCCCATTTTGTTGCGTAAAGTTTCTGGTTTGGGATTTGATCATTTTAAAATGTACCATGTTAAAAAATTTCTCTCTTTTTATTATTTTATTTTATTTAAGCATTTGGACTCACAGAATGTTTTGTCTCAAAGACATGGGTATGGGTCATGTGTGGGTCTTAGACCTGTGCAGAACTTTGGTCTGATGTTGTGTAAATAGGCAACTGTTTGCCATAACAACTTTATAAGGTGATAATTAGGGTTGGGCAATATATCGATATTGTATTGATATTGATATATGAGACTAGATATCGTCTTAGATTTTGGATGTCGTAATATCGTAATATGACACGTGGTGTCTTTTCCTGGTTTTAAAGGCTGCATTACAGTAAAGTGATGTCATTTTCTGAACTTACCAGACTGTTCTAGCTGTTCCATTACAGTTTTTTTTCCAATTGCTAAAACACAATTTTGCAAACTAGGCTGGTTTTATCAAAATACTTAACACAATTCCCAAACTGCAAAAGACCTCATATATCCTGCAAAATGAAGCACTGTAACCAAAACTACAAATAGCATTATCAAAATCAAACTTTTGCACCATATGGCACACACTTCATTGATATTACCAGATTTTTGTCTAACCAACTACACACTGTTGGGCATAATGAAAAGCACTCTCATCTTTAGTATGCTTTGCCATAATACTAAAATAGTTCAAATTGTAGAAAAGTCTTCAGATTGTTCACATACACAGAAATATTTGCAGATACACACACGTGCTGTTGAAACATTTATATTTTTTTATTTTTCACCAAACAAGTCAGTGCAGCATATGCACAGCAGATATGTTAACATTGGACTGAACACAAATATGTTCACAAAAAACCGTAAACTGAAAAAGAAAATTGCAGAAATGTTGTGAAAAAATAAAGTGCTTACCTGTGGTCTTTTCATAGTGCTTACTGGCCAGGTAGGTGGCAAATATATTGGCCAATTAGCTCACGTAGTGTCATTTTGAATGGCAGTGTTTTGAAATGGCAAACGTGACTTTATGTCAGATTTTTGAGTCTTATGCAGAGAACCATGTTCTTTGCATTTAAAAAGTGATATTTTGAATTGCAAAATGTGTGTAAAGCAGAACATGTGTTTAGACTTTTGGAGACTTGAGAAGAGCTTTTTGCTCTCTGTGTGTCAGTTTAAATAATTGTGCTATGCATGTCATTATTTAGTGTGTTAGCAACTGGAAAAAAAACTGTATTTGCTTTTACCCACATAGTATATCAACATAACTGATGATTATTTATCAAACCCAACAATAATGACATCAATAATAACACAATATCGACATTGAGCTTTTTGGTCAAAAAATAATGGGATATTAGATTTTCTCCATATCGCCCAGCTTTAGTGATATGTTGGATCACACGTGTCAAACTCAAGGCCCGCGGGCCAAATCCGGCCCCTCGCAGATTTTGATCCGGCCCGTATATCAATTTAGGTTCACAATAGACTTTGGCCCACCTACTTTTTGCCACTTTTCCAATGTGTTTTTTGGCCCGTTTTACGACGTTTTTATTCCAATGTTTTTGTTGCTTTTTTCAACTTTTTTTGTCGTTTTTTATTTGATGGCTTAGTTACTTTTTTGGGTCTTTATGTCAACCAAGCTGTAAGTGAGAAGATTATATGAGATATGCAATAATACAAGAAAAGATGCTTGACTTTTACGATGAAATAATAGCATGTGAATAACCTAAACATGTCTGTCCCTGGATGTGATTCTTATTTTCCAGCGTGGCCCTTCATGGAATTGAGGTTGACACTCCTGTGTTAGATGCTGTGTTTTTTGTCATTAAATGAACAAATGTGTTTTTATGGACTTTGCTGTGTCATTACAGTGCTTCTGTGTGCCTCAACTGAGCAACATGATGCTTGTTATTGAGAAGACACTGGACCAAAAGCTTGCGGTTCCTTCAAGGTACATGCATGAAACCCATGGCATCAAATAATGGTTCAATGATACAAAGCAACACATCTCATTCTTTCATTTGAAAGTTACTAAATTGTTATATTCCTTTAGTTGACAGGATCTTCTTACATTTCCGTTGTCCAATGGAAGCCAAGGGATGCAGCCAGAGGTGGAAGACGCATCTCCCAGAGTTTAAACATAGCCGGGGATGCCCGAGTCCGACTACAAAAGACAGTGAAAGTGGCACGACAGAGAAAGAGAGAGACAGAGGAAGGCCACACAGAAATGTTACTGTGGCTCCCACCTCCAGGTATCTGACAGACAGACAGTATGTGATGAGAAAGCCTCTGTTCTCCCCTGAACAACATGCATCTATCTTAAAGAAGACCCATCCACAGAAGTACACAGAGAAGGTGAGGAGGACGGAGAGCGAAGGACTTCTCCGAGCATGCTATTTATTAACTGATTCTGTTTAATCCATTTTTTTTTTCCTAGAGGAAATTAAATTGCATGTTTTTGAACTGAACTAGTAACTACTCTCCCCCCACCCCTCCCATCTTCTCCCTCTGGTCGTGTGCATTTGTTTTCATAGCTAGTAAGCCCGTGACAGACAGCGATCATAATAAAAACCTTTACAGCCAATAACGAACAGCCTGAGGTCACAATAACAAGAAAAGATTAAACAGAGTTCATCCCAAAGATGAGTGCAACAGCAAGAACGCCAGGTCAGCATCAGATTCGCAGGCTTGTTTGTCTCCATTCTCGCCAATCTGAAAACGCAGCTCCGATGTTTACTCGTGTCTGACTCCTCTCTCGGTCAGTCTGCCGTTTCCTCTTCCTCTGTTCCTCCAACAATGCTTTCCTAGCTTTCTGCTTCTTTTTTGCCGGTTCAGCCACGACGATAGTGTGGAAAACTCCATCGCTACCTTGTCCTTATAGCTAGCCGGTCCCTTGATGTGTGCAGTCATATAAAGTCATATAACCATTCCAATGACTCCGAAGCTGTTCAGTTAAGGTGAATTAAGCTAAAAAAAAAATAACTGTATAGTTTCCCTTTAAACTTGGTGGAAAGGTGTAGCATGGGCCCAGGAAGAACACATTCAATTTTTTATATTTTTTTTCCGTTTGTTAAAATTGCGAGATGGCCTTGGCGGAGGTCTTGAGGAATGCCCTTCTAGTTATGTAAATGTGATGTGATCTTCTATATGAATCCAAGTGCCAAAGTCACTTTTCTTCAAAAGTCACAGCAGAAAGTAAGACCTAAAGCAAGGGTTGGGGTGATGCGCTGCCAGGAAAAAAAGGAAGTATTCAAATAAACAGCCATAATATTACAACAGTTTTCAAGATTAAAGGGCTTTGTCTCGTGATTACACTTTTTCTCGTAAAACGACAACTTTATCTCATGAAATGTTACGTTTTCTTTTTATTCACGGTAGCCCAGATATGTTGTAATAATAAGTCAATACTTAATAATCAGTCTGCCTAAAGATCCATTACAGAACGTTTACATGATGGAGTAAATGCAAAAAAAAGGCATTTGCTTTAACAGACAGATACAGCCAGCAATGTTACTGTTCATGTTTTAATTCTGTCAGTTTTCTGCCTTGTAGGAGAACCAGTTGGGTGTTAGCAGAAGTGAAGAAAATAAGCAACCCAGTGACCTACAGTTCTTGACCAGACCAAGAGAGGAGCTGACCCCAGAGAGCTACAGCCTCTCTCAGAGAGACATTTCACGTCCCTCGGCCTCAAGACAAGACCCCGGCTCACCCTGGGGTGTCTCGGAGCTCGGGGCCAGGCTGTGCCATGAAGAACCCAGTTTTGTATCACCTTTCCCTAGGAGCAGATCAGCTCAGCAGAGCTTCTTGAACTCCACCCTGGAGGTCCAGAGACCGAACCCACCTCTTAGGCCACAACTGACCTCCACTGTTCTGTATCCTACTTGCACCCCTCGCTCAGAGCACTCCAGGCCAGGCCAGACCCAGCTCAGGCTGGGAGGGAGGGAGCAGAGAGGCAAGGAAAAGACCAAACCATGCTCTTCTGGAGGACATATAAGAGGACATCCAATGTCTCCCCACCAGGCCAACTACTGGGCCTGTGCCATCCCTAAGGCTTTGCCTCCATCTCCAGACCGGACCTCTGCAGGCTGGGACCCGAACAGGGAGTACCAGGCCCTGCTGGACTACACCTACCCTCTTAGACCAGGGCAGGTGCTCTGTGAGGGGCACAGCTCCAAGCTCCAGGAAGACTCTCTCTTCCAAACATACCCCAACCTGCAGGACTCAGGGATTGAACTGGACCATCTTTGTAGCTCCACCAGCCTGTCAGGGTTGGACTTTTCTTTTAGCGTGGGTCATAAGTCACCTGAATCCCCCGATGGTCCGCCCTCCGGTGCCTTGCTCTACCGAACAGACCCTGTGGCTTTGTCCTTTGACAGTTTGGATGATAGTAAGAACAGAGATGAAATGAATCGTCACAAGTGTGACGGCCGCCATCATCAGCACCATGCACTGTCCTCCTCCACTACTGCTCTCCCACAGTCCAGGTGTGTATGTGGGGAGGTGGACGAGGAGTTCTGGCCTCTTCCAGAGCAGCTGGAGGAGCTACAGCTGCTCCCCAGACAGGTCAGTGTTGTCGACATTCTTTACTGAAGGACCACACTGGTGCCTTTGCATGTTAAAACCCATTCACTCCAAATCACTCAAGCTGCATTATTGCTGATCATTTTCCAAAATAATATGTTTTAAAATTGCATTCATTTAACCATGGTCTGATAAACTACCTGCAGAGACTTAAATACTGGTTTAAGTAGCAGTTTTCTTCAAAGTGCCCCTCTCTTGCCGGCAGAGACACACATTATATATACTGGGTAATACAGTAACAGAATAATATATGTATGTGTTCAACAGCATACTACAACAATAACATAATACCAAAAAAACTTGAACTTGGGTGTTGAACACTATGACCACTGCTACGGTCAGAAACATTGTGCCAAAATATGAACAATAATGTTGCTGTCAACGGGCTTATCTGCTAATATTAGCTACCGACCGTTAGAAACCATCCAGCAAATAGACGGTACCGTAGGGTGCCGTTAGCTGAAACCCGTGATTCAACGTCACCGCTCATTTTACACACAGTTTAACAACTAAACTAAACGCTGAGCGAACATTACTAGCTACGTTTTTCATGTTGGTTTTGAGCAGTATGCACCCCCACTAACATGGAAAATGGTTTTAAAACGTTAACGTGAATACAGCGTTCTCCTTTTAACGGGAGTCGGAGGCAGAGGGACCGTCACCGCAGCGTTAGCTAACATTAGCTTCTTGTCTCATCTGGTGTCTGATAAACAGTAAATTTATCAAATTCAGTGTCCACAATGCTATTTTCCATTAAACTGTAGCTGTCCTATTTCACGGGACCAGCGTGAGTGCGAATTTCATGTCGCGGCTTTCGTCGCTGTTTGTCACTTTTCCAAAGATTGAGTGACAAGTAGTACTCGCCCTGTTGTTTATTTGGTTGCCGTGACTTCACGAGTGATGACGTCCTGTCACTGTTCCAGTTGCTCGCCCAAAAGGGGAGAGAGAGCGGATGACGGTTCGCTTGAGTTTAGTAGAGCAGACGGCTCTGCAGAGTCATGTAATTACGACTTTATGACTTTTCATAAACAGCTGAAGGAGCGGCGGTGTGCCGCTGCTACATGTTTATAGCGGAAACCCTGTGCGTCTACCCTATTTATGATACCAGAATATGGAAACGCTGTGTTAGAGGATTAGTTTAACCGGTTAAAACTTGCAAAGGCAAAGTCTTGCAGTCTTAGACTTCCAGTGAGGTTTTGCTCTATTTATCTCCATGGGACTGTAGATGAGGGGTCCATCCACACTCTGAGGGCTCGTAGCTGAAAGGCTCTGTGATACACTTTAAGGCTGGGGAGGGCCTCCCGTGTTTGAGGTACGTTGTAGTGTGGAGTATTTTAGCCTAGGTTATTAATTATTCCAAATATATTGCCAAATTAAGGTATCTAGTTTCTTCCAGAAATGTATCGGTGGGGCTAAGGGGATTCTACTTAAGAAATACACATGAGGAACTATGTTCATTTTAACAACAGCAATCCTGGATCGTAGTGATGCCGGTGGCACAGACCAGTTGGCCAGATCTCTTTGAACACTACTTTATATAGTTTCTTAGTTTTGCTGGACAACTCGCTGTAGGGATGTGTGTATGGTGATGCCCAAATATGTAATTTTGCTTTGGTTTGGTATTGTAACACTAATGGCTGATGCCACATTGCCTGTTGTTCAATAAAAGAAGACTAGATTTATTCCAGTTAATTTTATAGCCGGAGATTGAGCCAAATTCATTGACGATCTTAAGAATTTTGGGATAGAGTCCTCAAGATCAGCAATGTACAACAAAATATCGTCTGCTAATAATGATACTGAGCTGCTACTGGAGATCACTGATTCAAGCACACTTAGCTGCTTCTCCAAGACGCGAGCGTATTAAGTCCTCCATGTTAGAGAATGCGTTTACATCGGTTGCTCCGTTAGCTACCTCTCCGTTAGCTACCTCTCCATTAGCCACCGCCATGCTAGCAACTTTCTCTAAACGAATAAATAGTTTAGGCGACAGCAAGACCTACTTTTTCTTGCCTGCAGGCGTTTCACTGAGTCACCGTAATAACAGAGAAAACAGTTTGGCGTCGTTTTGTTTTTGAAGTTCATGAACTATTTATGAAATATATACAGATACATATCCTGTTCAGAATAAATTGGCATTGATGGCCACAAACATGCCTACTTGATTCTGTTGGCTGAACAGATGACAACTCTGAAACAAATATAGTGTCTAAAAGGTTGGAAAAATGTATCATACAGACACACCATCATCTTTTTAAACAAAAGTACACTATGGAAAGTTAATTATTATTAAGTTAATTAAAGTTAGTATTTGGTCCTTGTGTGCAGGTGAGGGAAGTAACAGCCCAGCTGAGCCGGCCTGTCACAGCCAGCTGGGAGTCTCTGGAGCCGGGCACCCCCTCCATCCTCTCCTCCATCACCCTGCCTGAGAAACAGAAGGCTGAAGTCAAAGAGCTGGAGGGCAGCAATCAGGACACAGGTGAAGGAAAACATAAGATGGGCAGAGAGGAGAACAATGTAGCAGTAGTAGCTCAAAGACTTGAGACTTGACTTGGACTCGAGCTCAAAGTCTTAAGACAACTGACAACTGCATGGCCTATTTCTCGCTTAAAATGTTTTCAGAAACATGTTTCAGTGAACTATTTTAGTACAATATGAGATCGTATTCTGAACGGCCGCCATAACAGTCTGGCTTTGAATTTCCGGAGAAAATAAACCCATGTGTTCGTCCAATCAGCTGCCGGTTTTCATTTCCTGGGCAACAATACAGAGTAGCGCCACCTGCTGCTATGGAGATGTATTACGTTTCTCAAGTCGATGTCACCTCAGTGTGTTTCGAGGCAGTTTTTTGGACCTCGGGGACCCGACTGATCATCTCGACTGGCTTTTCTGCCGAGGGTCGGCCGTCTGGTTGGTGTGTACCGGCTTTTAGACTCAAGCTCAGAGACTTGAGACTTGACTTAGACTCGAGCTCAGAGACTTGTGAGCATCTCTGAGAATGGGTAAATAAATGTGCCATTAGCTTATGCTTATACCTCTATTGGCTAAATATTGGTGCAGGATAAAAATGGAAACATGGTAAAATAGTGATGAAACAATCACACTTTGGTGCAAAGGGCAACCTTAAACAAATAATATCCTACAAACAATAGGTATGATGATAACTGAGGTATATGATAACTACATAATAAATATATATTACAACACAAATTGGTCCAGTACATCATGCTGGACCAATACTTTTAACAGACCACTACAATGGAAGGTAATGAATGGTAGAAATAAAGAGGTAAAAATACTGCATAAGCAGCTGAAATGGTTTGCTAAAAGTATTGACTAAACGGTCCAAAATATAAGTATATACTGAACAGTTGATATAGTAAGCTAAAACTACTGACTAAATAGTTCAGATAGTTGGCTAAAACTACTGACTCAACAGTTGATATAGTAAGCTAAAACTACTGACTAAACAGTTCAGATAGTTGGCTAAAACTACTGACTAAACAGTTCAGATAGTTGGCTAAAACTACTGACTAAATAGTTGAAATAGTAAGCTAAAACTACTGACTAAACAGTTGAAATAGTTAGCTAAAACTCCTGACTAAACAGTACTTCACGTATGTGCGCATACATGTCCACAAACAAACAAGCTGTCTTTAGTCAGTTCAACACTGCCCATATAGACCAGCTGCAAGACGGTTCAGTCCATTACTGCCACTACAAGGAGTGTCAAATTAGAACAGAACATATGTTCTCTCTTGCTCTCTGGTGATATCTCTCCATGCAGATAGTTTTGGTTTCATTTGTCCAAGTTTGAAGAAATCATTCTCTGAGATATCTTCCTCCACCCCAACGCAATGGAGGTTAATGGAGTTAAGTCTGTGGTGCTTAATGCACTGACAAATTACATCTCAAAGAATCCATCTCCTGTCCATCAGCAGCTGATCGCAGGGACTTTGAGGCAGTGAGGAGGAGTTCTGGAGTCTGGGTGGAGCCTGTAGGAGGGGGACTGAGTCCATCCCGTCTCAGGGAGGTGGAGGTTTTGGTGGAGCAGCTGTGTGGCCTCACCCTGCCTGGCAACAAGAGGGGCAGCCAGGAGGACCAGGAGCAAAGTGACTCCCTGATGCAACACATCCAGGTAGAGACATGATCTGACCTTCCACACAAGAGTGTGACTGCAGTATTCTTGAATATGACCGTATGATACAATGGAACACACTGCCTTCATAGTGACATACAGCGTTTTAACAATTGATTTGCTGGTTGACAATTGATTGCGATTTGAAATGTAAAATCTGCAGGGTTTTATTTTTGATTTACATTGGGACGTAACCATCGTTTGTTTCAGGTCTTCTGCTCACACCTGGAGCAGCTCATAAAGCAGTTATATACAGTGTCAGAGAAGATGGAGCTGCTGGCGGCGCCCACTGTAGACATAGACAGTGTAAAGTCATCTCTGGCTGAGTATCAGGTGAGGTGCAGACAGCAGCTGCACATGTGCTTCTGTTTTTACTCCACTGGAGGTCTGCATAGGTGGACACACATTTGTGAGTGTGATTTCCCCTGAAAGAAAGTGCAGATTTTTTTTTTGCCAGGAACACTTTTTCTGCTGGGTTTAATAATTCACTCGGTCCCTCTTCTGTTCAGAAAATAGGCTGTAGGCCATCTGTCATCTGAGATGAACTTGACAGTGACGTATCTGTGCTGTACCTGTTTTCTATTTTAGCTGTTCTCTTTGTGGAGAAACACTGTACAAAAGTAAGCAACAGTCATTTTCATTCATGTCTGTGTTGCATTTCGGTGATGCCTATCACAAAAAAAAGGTAAAAATACTGCATAAGCGGCTGAAATGGTTCGCTAAAAGTATTGACTAAACGGTCCAAATAGTTAGCTAAAAGTATTGAATAAACGGTAGGAATAAATCGCTATTAGCAGCTGAAATAGTAAGCTAAAACTACTGACTAAACAGTTCATATAGTTAGCTAAAACTACTGACTAAACAGTTCAGATATCAAGTTAAAAGTATTGAATAAATGGTAGAAATAAATAGCTATTAGCGGTTGAAATAGTAAGCTAAAACTACTGACTAAACAATTGAATTAGGTTAGGTTTAAAGAAATGCCAATAAACCAGAGCACGTTTTTCTCCCATTCCGGAATGCTGTGTGGACTAGCCAGACCCTCCTTCGCACCGCTGTGGAGGAAGTTCTGGCAATGCAAGACCAGGACTGTAGCTACCAGTGAGGACAGTCAGGTCATGTATGTCAGTGATTCCCAACCAGGGTAGCTGTAACACCTGAACACAGGGATTTTAAACAGGCAGCTAAAATGGAAGGTAATGAATGGTAGAAATAAAAAGGTAAAAAATACTGCATTAGCGACTGAAATGGTTCGCTAAAAGTATTGACTTAACGGTCCAAATAGTTAGCTAAAAGTATTGAATAAACGGTAGGAATAAAAGCTATTAGCGGCTGAAATAGTAAGCTAAAACTACTGACTCAACAGTTTATATAGTAAGCTAAAACTACTGACTAAACAGTTTATATAGTGAGCTAAAACTACTGACTAAACAGTTTATATAGTGAGCTAAAACTACTGACTAAACAGTTCAGATAGTAAGCTAAAACTACTGACTAAACAATTGAAATAGTAAGCTAAAACTACTGACTAAACAGTTCAGATAGTTAGCTAAAACTACTGACTAAAAAGTTAAAATAGTTAGCTAAAACTACTGAATTGAAATAGTTAGCTATTATTAATTATTTTATTTATTTATTTTTAGTCAGGTAAAATCACTCTTGAGGTGAGCACATGTTGTTAGAAATGGTCAGTTAATCAACATGCATTCTCATGTTTTCAATGTCATGATTTGGCCTTTTATTGAAGGACAAACTGCAAATTAATTATTTTAACTTCAAACAAAAGGATTCATATTCTGAGCAACAATTGATTTTAGTTGTGCGGTTGGAAATAGATTGCACTTCATGAACACCTGTTCACCTGTCCTAAATCAAAGGGCCCATCACGCCTACAGATCCCTTCACCCTATCAGACAACCGATTATCATAATTAACACAAAAACAACAATACCTCAACACAGGACATTCCAACACATGATTCACGACAGAAATTTTATGTCTCAACATTGTTATAAATCAATACATTTAATTGACCATTATAAGGCGATTCATACATGCATACATTTGTAAGGTGCCATGAACTCAAAAGTCCTTGGTGACAACATTAAAGACCAAGAGTCAATTGTCCATTTTTTTCTTCATTAAAATAAATGGAAGTCCTTCAAAGTGTCCTTTTTTGTCAAGAGTTCATGAACAGTTTTGTTAAACGTTCATAAACAGTTCAACAAAAGGTCCATCTTTTTAAGAATCAACAACAAGCGCACACAAGAGTTAATTTCACAACTCATTTTCCTTTTGATTCATTTCAGAAGTAAATCAGTGTGAAATAAATACGTTTCAGTCATTGCTTCATAGCTGGTCATTTAGCTCAAGTTGTCTGGCTTGTCTGGTCACGTCTCTTACCATGTGTGTCATGTACACTCACCTAAAGGATTATTAGGAACACCTGTTAAATTTCTCATTAATGCAATTATCTAATCAACATATCACATGTGAGCTGCTTCAATGCATTTAGGGGTGTGGTCCAGGTCTAGACAATCTCCTGAACTCCAAACTGAATGTCAGAATGAGAAAGAAAGGTGGTCTAAGCTACTTTGAGCGTGGCATGGTTGTTGGTGCCAGAAGGGCTGGTCTGAGTACTTCACAATCTGCTCAGTTACTGGGATTCTCACCCACAACCATTTCTAGGGTTTACAAAGAATGGTCTGACAAGGGAAAACATCCAGTATGCTGCAGTCCTGTGGGCGAAAATGCCTTGTTGATGCCAGAGGTCAGAGGAGAATGGGCCAAGTGATTCCAGCTGATAGAAGATCAACTTTGACTCAAATAACCACTCGTTACAACCGAGGTATGCAGTAAAGCATTTCTGAAGCCACAACACGAACAACCTTGAGGCGGATGGGCTCCACCAGCAGAAGATGTACCACTCATCTCCACTAAAAATAGGAAAATGAGGCTACAATTTGACAGTTGAAGACTGGAAAAATGTTGCCTGGTCTGATGAGTCTCGATTTCTGTTGAGACATTCAGATGGTAGAGTCAGAATTTGACTTAAACAGAATGAGAACATGGATCCGTGATGCCTTGTTACCACTGGGCAGGTTGGTGGTGGTGGGGGTGTAATGGTGTGGGGGATCCCTTTCACCTTCAGAACTGCCTTAATTCTTTGTGTCATTGATTCAACAAGGTGCTGGAAGCATTCTTTAGAAATGTTGGCCCATATTGAGAGGATGGGGTTAAACACGGTATTAGTATGGTGTTCCTAATAATCCTTTAGGGGAGTGTATATTACAGTGGAAAAGAAAAATCAACTCTACTCAATAAGTATAAAAAGTCACTTCATCCACATTGTGTTCTAACTGTGTAATGTGACGCTCTTGTTGTCAGAGTTTTCAGAGAGAAGTGAGCGGTCAACAGCCCCTGACCTCCTGTGTTCTGCACACCGGACAGCTTCTCCTCAGCTGCATCAACGCCATGTCTCCACGTCAGTTTGTAACATGCAACATTACGAACACAAACTCGGCGTCATTATCTCCTCACTAAGTGTTTTTGTATTCTCTCTGCATTTCCAGTTTTAAGAGACACCCTTCTGTTGATTGAGAGGCAGCGTGGATCTCTGGACACCCACAATGAACACTTGTTCTCCTCCATCCTGTCTGCCATGGACAGCCTCACCCAGCCCAGCCCGGTCCAGCAGAACAAAGAGGAGGACCCGGGCCCTGTGGGGGTCCAAGGATCCACTTTGTAAACGGACTGCACGACGCGTCTGTGATATAATTAATTTCACTTATTCCATTGTTATCTTACTTTCTTCAGTTTCATAATACAGGGCTCTCATTTCTGTTTCTAATACATAAATGGTCTACTCATAGTTACTGTCACCATTGCATTGATCTGTCAATTGAAATGTCTGTGTTTAAATGATAAATTACATTTTCAAACTGATTCTTAGACAGTATCTGTCTTTCATATTCCACCTCACAGACTGTGAATTTATTCGTTAGGTCCTTCACATGCTAAATTTCAAAAATGGATAATTATTGCGATGGCACACTGTGATGTCAGTGGACATAAACAGCTGTGTGTCTGGTCTACTTCATACACACCAGTCAGTCTGATCTCTGTCCAGTTGGCAGGTTACAGTCATACACCAATCCAACAATTCTTTTTTTTTTGTCACATGATACAATTCCAGTGAAATGTAATCCCATTAGCTCTGATTTGCACTGTACTGGAGGATATGGCTACTTGCACTATGATCTTAATTTGTAGAACAGGATTTTCTTACAGGGATCAATTACTTTTTAACGTTTTCTTCTCGTAGATTTAATTACCAGGACAGGTATTGTCCTTGCAATACGTGCAATTGCTCTTAGGGGAATTTTTGGGTCTCTGTAAATTATAGTGTGGTTTTGGTCATTTGTGTGAACTCACTCTCTAAAAAAGCCTTTACAACCCGAAAAAACACAACCTGTTCACTGTACTGTAATTCAATCAAAGTCATTGAATAAAGCGCTTTGTTTCAAATAGTGGTTTTAATCTCTGTTTGTCATATTGTGTGCTGTCTGTCTGATGTGGACATTAAGAGGGAACTGGAAAGGTTGCTGCACTGACAGGTCAATCAGGTCAGACTAGTTTACGATTTCAAAGACTTTGGCATTGACCCCATTTTGGGTTAATGGCAGTTATGAGGAGTTATGAACAGCTGTTCATGTTTCCAAATGGAGTCTTTTTTTAAAAGATTTTTTTGGCTTTTATTGCTTTTTATTTGTAGGACAGATTAAGACAAGAAAAGTGGAAGAGAGAGAGAGAGGGGGAATGACATGCAGTAAACGGCCACAGGTCAGAACTGAACCCGCGGCCGCTGCGACAAGGACTGAGCCTCTGTACGTGGGGCGCACGCTCAACCAGGTGAACTGACCAGGCACCCATCATTGGCTGCAAACAGGACACATTTGAAGCTGTGGTGAGAGGAGGTCACTGAACAAACTGTTATCTATCATGGATAACCCCGACCACCCTCTCCACCCCCCCACACTGGTCCAACAGAGGAGCACCTTCTCTAAGAGGCTCCGACAGCTTCGATGTCGCACGGACCGCTACAGGAAATCATTCCTACCACAGCCAATTCAACTTTTTAACACTTCATCACTGAGTGTGAGATAAGACTCATATACATCACAACTGCACTGAATGCACCTTGCACAACAGGTTTATCTACATCCTATCTTTACTAGGGAAACAGTTGTACATTTTTACTCCCCAACTTGTACATTAACTTTATCTATATCTGTTGAATCAGTTGTACATTTTATTTCCAAATTGTATATATTTTAAATATTGCTCGTGTAGTATTCAATTATTATTTAATGTATATTGTTTCCTATTATTTAATGTATACTCTGTATGTGTGCTGTGTGTCTGATAGTTTTGCTGCTGCAACACCATTATTTCCCATTTTTTTGGGATCAATAAAAAAAAAATCTAATCTAATTTAATACGGAGTCTTGATGCTGGAAAACCACAAGGCCATCAATGCCATGGACTGGATGTGAAAAGATATAGGAACAGTTCATGTAGAGTGAAAAAAGTGCACATGCCAGTACCTGCTGATAGGTAGAGGGACAAGATGTGTGGTTAGGGAACAAAGGAGTTAAAGGGACAGTTCATCCCAAAATCTAAAATATTTGTTTTCCTCTTACCTGTAACGTTAGTTCTATTTATCCATCTAGATTGTTTTGGTGGGAGTTGCCCAATGTTGGAGAATAGCAATGTCCCTCTTTACATAAATCATGACCTGGGTTATTCAAGATAATGAGTAGTTTCATGTAGTAACTACCGTATTGGTCCGAATATAAGACAACCCCCCTTTATATAAAGCCAAATATTGTTTTCATAAAGAAAATAATTTTATTTGAAATTAATTCTAATAAAAACACATTGAAGAAAACAAGGTAGGCTGTGGCATCTTTTAAATAAAAGTATATGTTCTATATCTTTTTAGATGAAAGTGTCACATTTAAATTAACAGTAAATATTCCCAAGGCCTTCAGCTGAATGACTGCTCTGGTAATGGCCATCCCATCATTACATTTTTCTATCACGTAATCACACACTCTCCTGTCAATCTCTTGGAAGCGGCATGTTTGACTTTGAAGTTGAATATGAAGGTAAACATTTCATTATAAATCTTTTATTTCTAAATTTAGCACAAAAGTAAGGAAATTTGTGTTTGGTAGATTATTTCTCTGTGGTAACAATACTTTTTGGTAATAAATCTTATACCGTTGGAAAGCCTGTTTAGTTCCCTTTCAAATGCTGCCCCATTTGTAAGGAACATGTATTTGTGGGATGAGCAGCAGCGCTGAGTATGTGGGTTGCGCCCATGAAAAATTTGCCAAATCTTCTCTGCCAATGCCAAACGGCTTATTCTGCCATTGACTCATTTGGTGGATTGGATGATTGAAGTTTGAAGAAACAAGACATATTGGCAATTGAACAATTTATTCATTTCACAAAGCCTCAGTAGCGTGTGGAAGAACCATACACAGCCACAACAGCCTGGCACCTCCTCCTCATGCTGGTCACCAGCCTGGTCATACACTGCTGTGGGATGGCATCCCATTTTTCAACCAGCATTTGTCGCAAGTCAGCCAACGTGGTTGTGTTGGTCACTCTGGCACGAACAGCACGCCCAAGCTGATCCCACAAGTGTTCAATGGGGTTGAGGTCAGGACTGCTGGCAGGCCATTCCATCCTCTCCACTCCCACATTCTGGAGGTAGGTTCTGATAAACCCCGCCCTGTGGGGGCGAGCGTTGTCATCTTGGAGGATAGAGTTCGGTCCCAGACCGTGGAGATATGGGATTGAATCTCATCTCTATATCTCTCTGCATTGAGATTGCTTCCAATGATGACAAGCCTCGTTTTTCCATTGAGGGAGATGCCGCCCCACACCATCACACTGCCTCCACCAAAAGGTGTTACTCTATCGATGCAGCAATCAGCATAGCGTTCTCCGCGTCTACTCCACATGTTTGAACCTACGATCCAACTGCCGTAGGCAGAATCATCCAATCCACCAAACACCAAACGAGTCAATGGCAGAATAAGCTGTTTGGCATTGGCAGAGAAGATTTGGCAAATTTTTCATGGGCGCAACCCACATACTCAGCGCTGCTGCTCATCCCACAAATGCATGTTCCTTACGAATGGGGCAGCATTTGAAAGGGAACTAAACAGGCTTTCCAACGGTATAAGATTTATTGCCAAAAAGCATTGTTACCACAGAGAAATAATCTACCAAACACAAATTTTCTAATTCAGTGGTTCTAAACCATTCTTTCCTGGTTTTATGACTGAGTTTAGAAATTACATTGATTCAATTATTAAGTACTCAAAAAATACTAAAGCCATAAAAAGTCTGGTTCTATATGAGTTGCGTGTGACCTCAAAAGGTTTATTAATAAGGTTTTTTTATTTTTTCTCTGCCTACCAGACTGTCCACCTGTGGCTGTACCCCTGTATGTTGTGTATCTGATGTAATGCTGTATGTTATTTGTTCTGTGTATTTTGTGTTGTATTTTACTGTAATTATGTGTATAAATAAAAAAAATTTAAATAAAAAAATCTCTTGGAAGGAAGGAAAAAACTGGAAATCTCTCTTACTTTGAGGTAAGATTTTCTCTGGCTGTTTGCATTTTTATACAATGTAACATCTCCATGACAACGCCTCGTTGTACTTCCGTTCTACTTATGAATGTGGATAACGTTAGTGATATAGAGAGTCTTGCAACAGTTACACTTGTAGTGATGAATCGGCGAAAACACGGTCTATGGTTCTAACCGCTGGGCGCTCTTTCTCTCTTCAGTCTCTCTCTACCTCTCTCCACCATATAACGGTACCGTGCTTTCGGGAGCTCGTTGAGGCTGGATGGATGGATGGATGGATGGATGGATGGATGGATGGATAGATGGATGGATAGATGGATAGATAAATGGATGGATGGATGGATAGATGGATAGATAGATAGACAGATAGATAGCATAGATAGATAGATAGATAGATAGATATATAGACGGATAGATAGATAGATATAGATAGATAGATAGATAGATAGACAGAGAGATAGATAGACAGACAGACAGATAGACAGACATATAGATAGATAGATAGATAGATAGATAGATAGATAGATAGATAGATAGATAGATAGATAGATGTGATGGTGGTGATGGCGCAGTGAATATGACACGTGCCTTTGGTGCGGAAGATCTGGGTTCGATTCCCACTGTGATAGCCTACATCAACCAATGTGTCACTGAGCAAGACACTTAACCCATAGTTGCTCCAGAGGCGTGCGACCTCTGACATATATATATATATATATAGATAGCAGTAATACGTCTTGATAAAACTATAAATATAATGTAGATAGATAATATAATTGATACAAACATTTTTCTACAAAGTTCAATCGTGTCAATGTGGTAACGAAAAAACGGGGGGTCTAATCACATTTAACTGTGTGATGTCACTGGAGAAAATACCTGTGAAATAATACTGTTAAACATAAGTACAAAACACACATCGTTGAGAGGTTTTAGTATTTGTCCGGAAGTTGTGTATAATGTGTAGTTTTGACACATGCACTGGCTGACTCGGCTCTGCCACGTTTCACTAAATGACGTAATCCCTCTGAGGGCTGACAGTTGGACACCGCGCACTCAGTGAGAGGGAGACCAAGGGCCGGTTAGCGGGACATCTCCTCACACCCCCCTGTTTATTCGCTTTGCGTGTACAGCTGTAGAGTGTGTTAGCAGTCTCATTTAAAAGACAAGGCCTCCGTAAAACCAAGCCACGTATTTGGTGTTATTCCTGAGTTTGGCTAACCAGCTGGCTAATGTTAGCTGTTTCCTGGTTGGAGTTGCAGCCATTTTGGATTTTTACCGAGGAACAGCTAGCCGGGTTCGTGGTTTTGGGAGCAGTAAACTAGCCACCGCTCCCGTTTTCGTAACACCGCTGTTTATCTGCAGACAAGGACAAGGATACGCTTGACGAGAGGGGATACAGTACAACCAGTCAACAATGAATCCCGAATAGTAAGTATCATACTTAAGAACATTGTGTTAGCTACATTTTGGCCAGTCAACTAGCTAGCTAGCTAAGGTTAGCTAGCTATGTGCTAACAAGTAAGTTAGCGTTTGCAAATAACTTGTCAGCAGTTGAACTCCGTAACATCAGCTGACATAGCTAGCTAGCTAGCTAGCTAAGCCTTAATGACCACCTGGCTGTGCCTGCCTGAGATGCTGTTGACATTTTCTAGGGGTATCGGTGGAATGTTGTTTTGTTATCAGTCGATAGATAAATAAAACAAGTGCTTATTAACACATTTTAGCCAGTTGTTGGGCCAGCTGCAATAACGTAAGCTTTTGTGACTGGTTTCGGTTCGCTGCGTTTTACGCTGAGGTGTGACGTTAACGTTAAATATGTTACTGGACAAAGGGGGCCTTGTAGAATTTTGACTGCTAACGTTAGGGTTAGGATTAACGTCAATTGCTTTTGCCTGAACAATTGTTATTTAGATTTTGATAGATTAACGTTACACAATGATCAGCTACGCTGGCTAGCTAAATCACGTTATTAAATCCATACAATCTTAATGAAGATGACTTGACAACAAGGGTTCCCTTAATTCAAGTTCTTGAAAAACGACACATCTTGCCCGGTTGCCGATGGTTAACGTAATAACTTTACTTGTCTGCGTGTGTCATTGTGAAAGCGTTATTTCCTTGCTACTATGAGCACACGTACTGTAGCAGCAGTCATTTGATGTTTACATCCAGGTATTTATTGGTTTTACGCTTTACCTGGTGTTGAGCATGACTCAGTTATTAGCTAGTCATATGGTCTGGTATTGCTGAAGCAGCCTCTTAGTCATGTGTAGGTCACATGCTATAGGACAATCCCTCGATTTCACCACAGCAGCGTTGAGCAATCACTTAGTTCAGCTAGCTTTTGGTATTGCATTCATAAATGCTGACATGAGTGTAATGTAGAACGTCTGAAGTCCAGCTTTTCCTTGTTTGGCAAGCTGTTACACAATACTACTCTTAAATCAAAAAATTGTATAGTACTTTTTTTCTAGTCATTACTCTAAATTAGTGATATTCGATCCCCATTCTGCTTTGTAGACTGCTTTATCTTGTGTTAATGATTCACCTCTTTGGTATAGACTAGATCAGGGGTGTCAAACTCAACTTCCCAGAGGGCAACACTGGGAAAAAAAGAATCCCATCAAGGGCCAGCCATGTTCATTTTACTGACATGCTTTATTTAATCGAAAAAAGTCAAACATTTGTACAACATATTATATTATTGCATGTCTCATATAGTCTTCTCACTTACAGCTTGGTCGACATCAAGCCCCCAAAAATGTAACTTGGCCATCAAAGAAATAAAACGACACAGAAACATCAGGAAAAAATGTCTGAGAAAGTGGTAAAAATGCTGAAAAAAGCACCAAAAGCATTGGCAAAAGTGATAAAAACTACAGATAAAGCATCAAAAAGTAGGTGGGCCAAAATGTATTATGAACCTAAATTGATATGCGGGCCGGATCAAAATCTGCGAGGGGCTGGATTTGGCCCGCGGGCCTTGAGTTTGACACATGTGGACTAGATAGTCCAGGCAAGGTCCAACCTCTTTTTACTCAATGAGAGTCACTGTCAAAATGAAAAGGAGGCATCTTTAAACCCAGAGTAGTCTGTAATTTTCATTAATGACATGGAGCGTGTTGTTTATACCCCTTCCACACCGAGGGCTCAACCAGGGTTGACTTTGTGTTTATAAGGGTTATTCAACCCATGTCGATCGACTTGACTTTGCGACATTAGAAATTTGTGTTCTTCTGTTTAATAGTAGATTGCAGACCTATTGTCTCGCAACAAAATATATACTAACTAATCACTAAATAGGGCTGTTGGAACGAATACTGAAAGTCAAATATAATTTGAATAGTAAAACAAAAAAATACTATTCAAATGTGACCTTTTTTTTAATTAAATATGTTGGCTAACGTTAGCGAACCTCTTCTTGCTTTGGCCTACGGGTCACTCATTTTACGTCTTATGGAACACTAAGTTAGCGGGAGTGAGAAACACAAGGCATTGTGAGGTCTAAGCTAACGTTACGTACCGAGTAACGTTATTACGGGGGAGTGACAGGCTGCGGAAGAAGGATGGAAAATAGTTTTAACATGACTTTAAAATCCTAACTGCGTTGCGGGTTATAGTAACATTAGCTTAGCTGGGAGCTTCATGGAGAAAGCTAAAGTCAATGTCAACTGCCCTACAGCTGTCAGTTAGTTTCGACTTCATATAATACTTTCTAACAGCTGTATTCTCAGTAACGTGACAATCTGCAAGAAACAGGTTGCTTATAAATCACTAAACTAGTAATGGCAGCACCGTTTGGCTTAGTTATCAATGCCGTTAGCATCGTAGCTAACACTATTTGTTAGTGTTAGCTACGGCTGTGCTTTCTAACATGATGTCATTGTGCTAACCGAGCACCGTTAGCCTTTACAACAGAGCCGCTTCAATACACTTGTAGAAGTGTTTGTCGCTGTGTGCTCGTGGTGGAATATATATGTAAACAAAGGTGCCTTGACGTAGGTCCCCTTCAAGGCTAGGCTAATGTTGGAAGTCCCTTTAGTGGACAGAACGTGTAAGAACAACCAAATGCTTATAGTGGCATTGACAATGCATTATCCTGAGTAGTGTAGTACATATTATTTAACAGGCTGCATTTGAGCAATAAATATTCAAATATTATTCGAATATAAAAAAAAAAAAAATGAAATTCAAATGGTATTATAGAGGAAGATTGACTGCTCTATCACTAACTGACTGCAGTATAGTGGTACTTATCGGGGGAAAAACGCATGTATTGATACATATGTATTAATTGTAACCGCTGCAGCTTCCTCGCCTGTAGCGTCTGCTCCATAGCAAAAATGGCGACTGTTAAAAAACAAGTAGTGTCCAGCGTTCCACACTTTTTTTGTCATTTTGAGTGCAGCATCCGGGTACTCATAATGCACTTGGCCATACTTTGTCAGTGTGAATGCATTATGTGGTATATAGGGTTGGGCATCGAGAACCGATTCCTAATCGGAATCGTTTCAAAAATTACAATTCCATCGGAATCGTTTCTTTATTGGAATCGTTTGGAGGATTTGGTTTCAAATCCGATCATCACATCCCAATTTAACATGCGCAAGTTTGGGTTTCCGTAGCGGCCAGGTGCTTGTTGTGTTGCAGCCATGGAGCACAGTAAGTGGTGCTCTAGTGTGGCTTTATTTTACGTTGAAAAAGCTGTAAAACCGCAAACCACCGTTGAATCAAAATTAAAACTTTCATCTTATTTGTGAAAATAGGCATGTGACCCGTTTCAACTCAACCCCTCAAAGAATCGGAATCGAGAACCGATAAGAACCGGAATCGAAAGGAAGAATCACAATTGGAATCAGAATCGTTAAAATCCAAACGATGCCCAACCCTAGTGGTATACGTGCAGTTTAGTGTCTCAAATTCCCCATACAATGTCTTTAATTAATTATGAACCTGCTAAACCTCATGTGCTACCCTAACCCTAACCTGTCTCAAATAAGACCCTCATCATTTTGGAAAATAATTTTGGACACTAAACTGCACGTATATGTACTCCAAATAGCAAGTGTAAGTACTGAAGTGCCATTTGAGACACAGCATGGGTCCATTGTTGTTAGCATTAGCATTGTGGCTAGATGCCTCTAGCTGAGAGGTATTCCTTTGTCTCCTCGACCGATGGAGGCTGTACTTTGACCCCACAGCCCGCCTTGATGGTCAGCCACTCTGAGTGGGCTATAGTCTGTGTTTGTATAGGAGCCCACTGCTCCACTACCTCGGTGGTGAAACCTTCAAAGATGGCCACGGGCTTACCCTGGCACTGTAGCTTAGATTTCCTTTTGCAAGCTTACTGTGGGACTCTTCCTTGGTTTGGTAATTGTGGAACTGGATGATGATGGGCCTCGGCCTCTCACCTTGCTTGGGTTTTGGGGCAAAAGACATGTGGGTGCGATCCAGCTCGGGTGGGTTCGACAGGCTTTGCTCGCCCAGGAGTTGAGTCGGATGTCCAATAATACAAATATTGTTACGGCTACTCCTGGCATCCAGATCTGTTGCCTTTTCATTGCTAGCAGTTAGCTCCGCTCATGTAGCTTTGATGCAAAGAAGACATTTTTAAATTTTTTAAAAATATTATTCAATAATATAATTATATGAACTATTGAGCTGTTATATCAGCTAAATAAATACAAATCAGACTAGGGAGCGGCTGTGGCTCAGGAGGTAGAGCAGTTTGATCCCTGGCCCCATCAACTGATTAGCAGGTAGTAGATTGTATGGCAGCTCTGGCCACCAGTGTGTGTGTGAATGTGTGTGTGGTGTGAATGGTACCTGTAGTGTGTAATGTGCTTTGCAGATTGATCTCATTAAGTGGCGTATGTATGACACGCCAATTCGTATGCCATTTTGGCATACGTAATCAAGACGCATAATCGCTTTTTAGCGTGTTTATCAACGCTGTATGGCCTCCATTGACCTACATTACGTGTGAATTATCGCCGTAGCGAGTAGTATGAAAGGATGGAAGTCCGCGGATGGGTAAAGCACAGGACTTTCACCCAGGAGAGCTGGGATCACGTCCTGCGTGTGGCTTTTTTAAACGGTTTGACGTGTGACGTTAGCGATAGCACAGCACGTTCTCGCGATAACACGCAACGTGGCGACGCCAAGTGGTGTGTATGTTTACATCCACTGTATACAGCGTAGACATACACGTGGATAGCTCAAAATGCATACAGATAACACGCCATTTGGCTTTAGGAAAGTGGCGTGTAGGTTTACGCAACGTCATGATGCCATGTTGCGCTTTGAGTAGTCGTTAAAGTGCCCATATTATGAAAAAATCACTTTTTCTGGGATTTGGGGTGTTCTTTTGTGTCTCTGGTGCTTCCACAAACATACAAACTTTGAAAAAAATCCATCCATGCTGTTTTGGGTGAGATACGGTTTCTGAATGTGTCCTGCCTTCAGTCTCCTAGTGAGCTGTTCAAAATCGGCTCGGACTGTGACGTCACAGTCCGAAATGAGCTGGCTAACCACAACCGTTAGCTCGTTAGCATGCTAACCGTTAGCATTAGCATGCTAACGCTAATGCTAACGCTAGCATGCTACGTCGTTCTCAATAGCAAAGCACTGCTACAACACACACAAGTTCACCATAATCTACAAAAGAACTACTTACATGTGTGCCCTCATTTAGAAGTCTCCCAGCTGATCCTGCCTTGTAACTGACTAAAGTTGGAGAAACAGGCTTTCTTTTACTCTCTCTAGAGTTAGCTAGCTGACATGATCTACATCTGAACTACTGAGCATGTGCGAGTGCAGTCAAAGATAGTACAGAAGAAGAAAAGAGGTCTCACTCTGTAGCTAAAACACAGACCAGGTGAAAAGAGGATCTGCAGCAGTGAGAGAGAGCTGTGCAGTACAACAAAAAAAAGGTGTTTTTTGAAAATTAAACCATGTAAACCTATTCTGGTACAACCTTAAAATACAGTTATGAACCTGAAAATGAGCATAATATGGGCGCTTTAAGACTAGAAAAATGCAGTCCATTTACCGTATACATAAGGAGTAGAGGTATGTGAGACGTGTGTCTCTGCTATGTTTTTCCTGGTTCTTTCAGCTGGCTTTATATCCAATCACATAATTGGAGTCCTGCACTTCCTTCTGAAAATGTGACCGAGTTCGGCAATAGTGATACCCCCAAATTGATCGAACACCGATAATTATTGGCCCATATTTACTAAAAACACGTGATCTGGTGCTCGGCATTAATCTCTTCTAGCCGCCGATAAACTACTACACACACATAAAGTTAAACACTCTGCCGAGAGCAACAACTGGATGCCTGTACCTGATTGCCTGTTCATTATTGGCCAGGAGCTGCACATGGTCGCTCAGGTGCGCACACGGTACTACAAACAAAACGTAGAAAAAGGCTGAAAAGACGGCACCCAAAAGGCCAGATAGTAACACAAGCAACGATGACTAGTCATTTTTGGTGCCTTTTCCTAACTGTCATCGCTGCATGATGCTCACTTTTTCTCAGCTAAAAGCTGTAGAGACAAATTCCACAACTGCTAGCCCATTTCTCGCATAAAATGTTTTCAGAAACACATTTCGGTGAAATATTTTCATAAAATAAAGAGTTCCTATTCCAAACGAGCTGCCATTATGGTGTGTTTTGAAACGCGTTATTATGAATCCCATTTTGTTTCTTGACGAGCGAGCGGTCAGAGCAGAGGTAGCTGTAGCAGGAAAAAAAAATAAAGTTTTCCGGTGCGTTCTGGACTTTGAATGTGACGCACCAGAAGAAAAAATCGCAGCGTTTTTATTGTCTACTTGCAGTGGGAAAAAGGAGTCTTTCATTAGCAGAATTTCCAGTTCAAAAACTCTCATACACTCACCTAAAGGATTATTAGGAACACCCTACTAATACCGTGTTTGACCCCCTTTCGCCTTCAGAACTGCCTTAATTCTTTGTGGCATTGATTCAACAAGGTGCTGGAAGCATTCTTTAGAAATGTTGGCCCATTTTGAGAGGATAGCATCTTGCAGTTGGAGATTAGTGCGATGCACATCCAGGGCACGAAGCTCCCGTTCCACCACATAAAGATGTTCTATTGGGTTGAGATCTGGTGACTGTGGGGGCCATTTTAGTGAACTGATTGTCATGTTCAAGAAACCAATTTGAAATGATTTGAGCTTTGTGACATGGTGCATTATCCTGCTGGAAGTAGCCATCAGATGATGGGTACATGGTAGGGCTGCAGCTATCGATTATTTTAGTAATCGAATATTCTACCGATTATTTTAGTAATCGAATATTCTACCGATTATTCCATCGATTAATCGAGTAATCGGATAAGAAATACTTAGTAAGAAATACTTAGTAAACAGCAATAGTAAATATTTATTATTGCTGTTTGCTAAAAAAAAGGAAACCTGTCGCTTGTATATATACAAAAGACTGGTTTCCTTTTTTAGAAAAAGCTAAAAATTTTATTGCCAAATTCCAAGACCCTTAAAAAGAAATACATTACAATAGTACATTTTTGGTGGCCCAAATATTAATATTTTTCACCCAATTCCCCTTCTTGCCTCTGGCTCTTTGCACTGGATATGCAAAAGAGCTGTTCACTGACCAGAGGGTTTACAGCAGGGCTACTCAACTACACTGTTCTGGGGGACACATTTTCAGAAGCCTAATACACAGTGAGGAGCATAGATATATCTATGGTGAGGAGAAAGAATAAAGAATGCATGATGATGTCATTCACGTGCATATTAAGTAGCCATGCTGGGGGGAGGAGCCGGTTTGTCTCCGGCAGCAGCTACATTTCCAAAGATTAGAAGCAAACTAATAAAAAGTTACACTACAAACCGACAGCTTTCGTTTTAGCTTGGTAAAACATCGCTATTAGCAGAGTAGCATGTTGTAGGCTAGTTGTGTAAAACATCGCTATTAGCAAAATAGCATGCTGCAGGCTAGTTGTGTAAACAGCGCGGTGGACGAGAGCAGCAGACGTTAGATACCTTGTGTCGGGTTGGCTCCGTGGAATGGATGAGTACACTGGAGGTTTGTTACAGAGGTGATGTAGCAGCATGTTTGCAGCTTAAAATGATCCCAAACTTTGTCGTTTTCTCTTGCCTGTCTCTCCCTTTTAGACCCTCGCTATTTTCGTCTTCCTTCATTTGTAATATGGGCCGTCAGTCTTGTGTCCGCAGAAGCGCAAACCTCTTGTGCGCTAGTAATAATCCTCCGTGCGGAAACACAGTGAGCCGTACAACCTTAATTACATTGATTTAACGAAGCTTCGAGGCAAAGAATTTTGCTTTGAGGATTTTTTGTAATCGAATTATTCGAGTTATTCGAAGAATCGTTGCAGCCCTAGTACATGGTGGTCATAAAGGGATGGACATGGTCAGAAACAATGCTCAGGTAGGCTGTGGTGTTTAAACGAGACTCATCAGACAAATCTTGGTGAGTTTGTGCAAATTGTAGCCTCATTTTCCTATTTTTAGTGGAGATGAGTGGTACCCGGTGGGGTCTTCTGCTGGTGTAGCCCATCCGCCTCAAGGTTGTGCGTGTTGTGGCTTCACAAATGCTTTACTGCATACCTTGGTTGTAACGAGTGGTTATTTGAGTCAAAGCTGATCTTCTATCAGCTTGAATCACTCAGCCCATTCTCCTCTGACCTCTAACATCAACTAGCATTTTTGCCCCCCAGGACTGCAGCATACTGCCTCTTTACCAGATGATCTGGCCGATTGACACTAATGCTGATGAACCTACTTGCATCTAATGCCTACCAAACACCAAGACTTTGAACAGACTTTGAAAAGACTTTAGTCTGACACCATCTCACATCTAAAGACAATCATCTCACACATAACTTTAAAGACTGTCATAATATGTAAAGACTGGGGATCTTGCAGGGTCACTAATTGCAAGACTACAACTAGACCTTAACCAATTTAGTTAACTACAAGGGCTGCACAATTAATCGCAATTTTAACAAAATCGCAATATGGACTAGCGCAATATCCAAATCGCAGTGGGGGGCACAATATTTGTTAAAGGCAAAATATGTTTCTAACCATTCAGAATGAAGTATTGTGGGGCTGCAGAGACGTCCTGGGCCTACAGATCCTATCCTACAGACTAAAGAAAACCTCTTTGTTTTAAAAAAAAATCACACTACATGACTATAGTACATTTGTATTTGTGTTTCAATGAAAATCAGAATGATGATGAATGTTATAATTCCCTCCTATATCGTGAGTCGCATCGCAATTGCAACATCAGTCAAATGAATCGCAATTAGACATTTTCCTCATATCGTGCAGCCCTATTAGCTACCGTTAGCGTTCGCTGGTAACTTAATGGAAAGTTTGCAGATGATCTGATCTTCCATACATGCAGATGAATGTCGGCAGTGCCCGGAGGTCCGTGTTTATCCGCCGGTAAAACTCCTGTTGGATGACGTGCTTCAAAAGGGTCGAAAATTGGCAACTTTTCTTCTTTAGCGTTTAACTTATAGCATCCATAAAGAACACTGCCTCTAGCGGTTTGCTGCTTCCTGTTTGGTGCTGGAGGGAGCGCACCCATTGGTTGTTGACAATGTTCACGTGATTTAACTTCACTACCTAAGACTTCAAACTTCCGATAATTTCAAACAAGTTAGATTTTTTCGTCAAAAGTCAAGACGGGGGAAAAAAAACTGACTCGGATTGAGTTTTATGACCACCTTACAGTACGTGAAAATGAACTTAATGGGTTTTATTTCTATAAAAACAAAATGTCGGTGGGGGTGGTGGGCAAGTAATGTAATGGGTGTACACCAGGCCAACGGAAACACCGGCAAGCCTTAAAAGAGCTAGACTGTTTTAGTAGTACATGACCCATCACTGCTATAAATGAGAAGTGTGAGATCTTAAATGTGTTTCCTGGCCCTTACTTTGGCAGACATTTATGTAGTTGAACGGGAAAGCTGTCACTCTCTCACTTGGTTAACAATTTCTGAATATACTTTTTTATCTTTCCCTCACAGTGACTATTTATTCAAGCTGCTCCTGATTGGTGACTCTGGTGTTGGAAAGTCTTGCCTTCTCCTCCGATTTGCAGTAAGTTTCCCCAAAATAGCACGTTTATATTAACTCCTTTTTCACCTTAAGTGGGATTCAGTCTTACAGTATTTTGAGTTTTAACTATGCAATGATTTCATGCAGACAGACTATTGAAAGCTGTCTTCAGTTGGAGAAACATATATTATTGCTTTCTTAACTGGGTTTCTCATTAACTCAATAAGAAACTAAGCAGCTTAAATGTGCAAATTCAAGCAGTTAACCTGCCTGTAACTCAATTATTTACTGCGCAACACGCTCCATTTTGTATACTAGGGCTGTGTCAAACAAACTGATTAATTACTGCATTGCAATATGAACTTCCCCAATATATTATCGATTTAGAACATTCATTAACAATAGTTGTAACAACGTTGTTAGAAGTGTAGAATAAGAGCAAGTTTTATTAAATTTAGCTTGTTATCAAGTTCCGCTCCTGGAGGAGTCACTCTGTGAAACAGAGATTAAAATGCTCATATTATGCTTTTTCCCTTTCCTTTATTGTGTTATATATCTTTTTTGTGCACGTTTATAGGTTTACAAAGTGAAAAAGCCCAAAGTCCACCCCAAAGGGACTTACCATCTCCAAAAGGAAACACTGTTCACAAACTGCTCCCAACAGCTCTATTGTAGTCCAGCCTTTACTTCAGAGACAAACGTGGGTCACTTTGTAACACACGTTATAATGCTCGCCTAGCTGCTAGCGTAGCACGCATAGACAGTATATAAGTGACCAACAGACCCCGTTGTTCTGGACGGAGACCAGTGAAGGCTATTAGAAGCACTTTTCCGTTGATGGCCAGCTTTACTGCGCAGCCTCCAACTGAGAGAGACAGCGTAAATGTGACGTGAGCAACGTGTCTGAAAGTGTGAAGTCTTCTGGTAGCTGTGCAAAGAGAAATCTCAATCATTCCCAATCTTACAGAGAAGGAGAGTGTAGGTAAATGTAAAGGAGATAACATGGGCACATGCTAATTATTGCTAAATAAAATGCTATTTAACATTAGTAATTAATCCTAAACAGCTCATGTAAGTCGAAACTGCCTGCAAGCTTATCCTGTACTATACGGTAATTCCTCTACTATGTGACACAATCTCTAGCCTATTTTTACAAAAACGTCTGCTACGGAGCCATAACGTGAGGTACAAGGTAATGGAGCCTTTTATACATTGTCGTGTTTCTTTAGAACTAAACAATGGACAAATAGAGTCTTTAAACGCTTCAGATGTAAAGTTATTCGCTGTCAAGTGGCGCCAAAATGAATGCTAGTCAGTGGAATGCTAACGGGAGGTGATGGCCAGGTAGCAACAAAATGGCGCCATAGGAGGTTCGAGTTCTGAAGCGAAGCTTACCACCTTGGTAGCACGCCCTCGTACTCTGCAACTGACTAGCTAGCAGTACTTACTGCACATGTGCGACTCCCAACAAAGATGGAACAGAAGTGAGATGTCTCACTCTGTAGCTAAAACAGAGAGCTCAACACACAGGGTGAAAAGAGGAGCTGCAGCAATGTGCGTACAACAAAAATATGGTGTTTTCTGAACCTCTAAATACAATTATGATCCTGAAAATGAGCATAATATGAGCACTTTAAAGGACTGGAGCTGAAGTGAAGCACTAGGCTGCAACACATTTCTTTTGGTTTAATGAAAGGCATTTTTTTTGAGGATTCTGTTATTACAGTATTGCATACAGCATTGTAAATGTTTTATTTTTTGCTTAATAGAAAATAATAAAATGGTGAAGTTTGGGGTTAAATTTGTTATATATTTTATCACAAATGTAAATATCTATAAATTATATACATTTCTGTCACCTATGTGTATGACTATTGACTTCATGTGAAGTATTGAATTGATATTGAACTGTATCCTTATAGATTTGTGAGGTCTCTTGACAATACCCAGCCCTATTGTATGCTATTAAAACTTTCACTGTACCAACACCTTGGCTACCTCCCACTAGTGTGTGTGTGTGTGTGTGTGTGTGTGTGAGAGAGAGTGAGAAGCAGGAAGTAAACAGGACATGTGAGCCATCTAACTGACTTTTTCTCTCTGCAGGATGACACATACACAGAAAGTTACATTAGCACTATTGGTGTGGACTTCAAAATACGAACCATAGAACTAGATGGAAAGACCATTAAACTTCAGATTGTAAGTAACCTACTGCTTCACTATTATATCAGTGTCCTTCAGTAACCATAGCTTACTCAGAAAGTCCAGTTTTCAGGACAGGAGAACTATTTGTCCTTCTCTGTACAACTGGAAACATTAAAGCTTTAGTCTGCCCTTACTCTAGATTTTTCTTATGTCAAAAAAATGCCATATAAACCCAAACCGACCATGTGTTGGTCTGTCCCTCAATACTTTCTAACTTCTCTACTAGGCTTGTGCCGATTGGCGATTGGGTTTTCCTACGCATATATTAAACCAAGCCACTGCTGAGCGTTTTTTGCTCCTGTCACATTATAACTCACTGTGAGCTCATTTTTCACTTTATCTGTAAGTCTGGCATCTCAAATTAAAAAAGCACAACCATGGCTAGGAGTGGGAATAGCTCCTAAATTATTTTAGCAGTACAACATATTTTTTTTTATAGAAAGTGAGTTGAAACGGATAATACAAAATTTCCCTAAAGGTACACATGCATATACAATAATTTTGGCTGTACATAATTCACACAAATAATTATTTACATTTTTACAAACTTAACACCAGTGGTGGAATGTAACTAAGTACATTTACTCCAGTACTTAAATCCAAATGTTGAGGTACTTGTACCTTACTTGAGTCTTTTCTTTCCATGCCACTTTCTACTTCTACTCCGCTACATTTTAGAGAGAAATATTGTACTTTTTACTCCACTACATTCTTCTGACAGCTTTAGTTACTAGTTTTGCATTGTATACTTTTACCTTTTAATTTTTTCCCCTCTATATATGGGCACCTGCTCTAACAACTGAGCTATCCGGGCACCCTGTAATAGAGTATTTTAACATTGTGATATTAGTACTTTTACTGAAGTAAATGATCTGAATACTTCTTTACCACTGTTTAACAATAGACTGTGCTGTGTTTTTGTGCTGAGGATTGCAGTCTCAGTCACGGATTGGATGAATTTTCATCACGTGACTATGCTTCACACTGTAAAGAGAATCATTGTCCCTTGTAGGGGAAAATCCCTAGAATTTTATGCATTTTACAGCTTCTTGATCATGTAAATGGGTGCTTTTTTGCAATTTTTGAAGATGGACTTGTTGAATGCAAGTTTTTAATCCACTAAGGCCTTGTGGGGGACAATTAAGGTCTGGTGGGCCACCAGGCTTACAATATGCTAGGGGAAACTATGGATACATTCGCTGTTGGTTTGGATCTGCACATGGGATTTGTCAACAAGAACAAAAAATATTAAATATAATCTTTCTTTTTTTTAAAAGGGGTGATAGAATGCAAAACCGATTTTACCTTGTCATAGTTAAATAACGACAGTTTGGTGGGTAAATAGGACATACATAGAAACTCAAAATCCCATTGATACCTCTTTCCTCTGCAAATCTCACAATTTGAAACTGCCTCTGAAAACGCGCAAATCTGAACAAAGCTAAAAGTTGATGTCAACTTCTCAACTCTTCCTTATTTGGCTCTACCTTCTATCTAACGCACCAACATTTACATAAGCCACTAACTGATCTGAGGTCAGTTAGTCTTCTGAATAGGTCGCGCAGATCTCAGAAATTGTTCATCTGCTGTTTTACCACTAAATTCACTTCTGAGACTTTTTTATGTGAGAAATCAACTATGTAGAGGTTAAATATGGGCCGTTTCACGAATATTGATGGCTAAACCAACCTGCTGTGAGGTAGATGGAGCTCCGTCAAGGCTGGCAGCCCACGGTGCTCGATACCCGCGCAAAGTCACCATTTCTGGGTTAGACTTCTGAGACTTTTTTATGCGAGAAATCGACTATGTAGAGGTTAAATATGGGCCATTTCACGAAAATTGATGGCTAAACCGACCTGCTGTGAGGTAGATGGAGCTCCGTCAAGGCTGGCCGCCCACGGTGCTCGATACCCGCGCAAAGTCACCATTTCTGGGTTAGTGGACTACCAAACGCTGCTGCCCTGACAGAGCTCCAGGGCCTGCAGCTCTCCTCTTCCTGCTAAATGGCCGGTCTGTATGAGTGAGGGCACGGTCAGCGAGCTTGTTATGCCCGCAGTCTCTTACCACAGGTTCCAGTTAATCTTATAATGGATATGTGTATTGAATTATTTAAACAAACGATCGGGGAAATAAACGCCTCTTGTACGCGAGTGAGCTGGATGGAGCTCGATCAGCTAGCTAGCTTGCCTCCTCCTAACAAGACCTCTAAAATTCACAAAAATGCATTAAATTGAAATCGGATGTTAGCTTTGTTAATACCTTAGGGAGCTGTGATATACATCTCGTGACGAAATTCAAACTGTAAATATACGATAGTTATGCCGAAAGTGTAGCTAACTAGCCGTGATCTGTATGCATAGGATTGAAGGGACCCTAGCAGCTAACGAAACCCCTTGTGTTCACAAAAATGCATTAAATTGAAATCAGACACAATTATTAGCTTTATAAGACCTTGGGGTAGCTGATCTATAAGTGGCGTGATGATATTCAAACTGTAAATATACTCTAGTTATGCCGGCAACTGGCAGCCGGCCAGCTCCGCGGAGCCCCGAGCCCCGGTAGTATGTAACCAAGAAACGGTGACTTTCACTGGGTATGGAGGTTGCAGCTTTCTCGTCAGACTGCGTGGAGCTCCTAAAGTCCAACACGTCTTACCAAATTTGCAATTAGCCATCAATTTTCGTAAAGCGGCCCATATTTGAGCTTTGTATAGTTGATTTCTCGCATAAAAAAGTCTCAGAAGTGAATTTAATAACGAAATAGTAGACAAACAATGTATAACTTTGCAGTGTCTGAAATATGAGACCTGCTATCTTGTCTCCCATGTGTTTATATGTGGTTTGCTCAAACTAATCAGTGCGCAGCTCATCTAAATATTCATTAGTATTACCATATTTGGAAGAAAAGCTCTTGTTACAAATAGAGCCATATTCACAGGGTAGTTAAGGGCCCATCAAATGGCATTCTGGCAATTTTCAGCCCAACCAATGTAACATACCCTATTAGGAGACCTTAAGGAACAGTGTGAAATACCCTATATAATCATTCTATCACCCCTTTAATAAACTGGAATAAGCATGTTAATGGTGTAAAAAATGAACTATGAATGCTACAATGGTTGGGTATCATTTGGATTTAGTTGATTCTGCTTCTTTGAGAAGTGGGGTCAAAACCGGTTGCTTATTTCACAGATTATTTTAGAAATAAAATCTTGTATAAAATTCATATTCACAATTCCTTTCATATAGTTTATGGAACCTATAAAACAAGTATGTACAGTTTAATTTGGTTGCTGGTATTAAATAAGATTCAATAACCTTTTCCCTTTTTTGGGTTTGTGACGTATTTTGTGGGCACAGCCCACATTCACAGTTGCAGTTACACTTCAAGGATATACTGCTACATGTATGTTTAATATTAAAACACAATGTATAAATATATGAATGTCAATAATAATTATTTTAATTTTAATATATAATATTTAATGCACCATAAAAAGGTACTGTATGCCTAAAGGCAACTAAATTTAATACAATATATAGTGGGAGGGTCCCTGCTCCTTCTTTCTTTCAGCTAAGGTGTCCTTGGCCTAAAAAACGTTGAAGACCCCAGCTTAAAGAGTATTACAGTGGCATACAGCGTTTTTCTCTTGCAAAAAAGAATTGTCAGGGTGCTGGGGAGCGCTTCATCCCAGCGCCAAGTTTTGTGTCGTTGACAACGACATTAGCTAACTTAACGCAACGTGACCAGTAAGGGTGACCGAAATTAAGTCACAATCTTGAATTTCGAATAAAAAAATGGAATTGTCGATGCTGCCATGCCCCCATGTCACGTCCGGTCGGCTTGTCTAGCGGAAAAACACACGTGTTGAAGTGCTGCGAGTCAGTCAACCTCCTCTAATGTAGCTACAATCAGTCAAAAGCTAGCATGGCAACTGCAGATCCAAGAGACCATCGACAGAACTTGAACCCCCTCCTCTTTCACTGAAGTCGCCGGTGTGGAAGTATTTCACACGTTTTGTAGCCTAAACAGAGCAGCTTATAGTTATATTAGAGAGAGCAACAAGTTAGCGGACTGCTGAGTTGCCCTCTCGGTCTGCTCAGCTGCTAAGACCACTGTGCTGGCTCAATGGTGTTTTAAGCCTTCAAGGCAGGGCTGCGACCGTCGTCTTCAAGGCACCTAACCATAACCATTTTCTAATCCTAGTGCCTTAGAGCTGGGCAATATATCGATATTATATTGAAATCGTGATATGAGAGTAGATATCGTCTTAGATTTTGGATAACATAATATCGTAATATGGCATAACTGTTGTCTGTTCCTGGTTTTAAAGGCTGCATTACAGTAAAGTGATGTCATTTTCTGAACTTACCAGACAGTTGTAACTGTTCTATAATTTGCCTTTACCCACTTAGTCATTATATCCACATTACTGATGATTATTTATCAAAAATCTCATTGTTTAAATATTTTGTGAAAGCACCAATAGTCAACACTACAATATCGTTGCAGTATCGATATTGAAGTATTTGGTCAAAGATATCGTGATATTTGATTTTCTCCATATCGCCCAGCCCTACTTCCAGGCAGCACTGCCTGGAAGACGACGTTGGGGGGCTTAAAACACCAAACACCGATGCATCTGCCCTCAGCATTGTCTGCAAACTTTTTTTTCTTTTTACTTTATTGACAAATTATCAAGTTTCCAATTGACTGAAGATATGTTATTGTAACATTATGTTGTTAATAAATGTTTTAAATTTGACAATGTAGTGTGGTACATTGCGAATAAAGGTGGCATAACAACCTGTGCTTTAAAAAAGAAAATGTAAAAAATCGTAATGTAATCGAATCGAGGATTTGGAGAATCGTGACACCCCTAGTTACCGGTGGTTGACAACACAGCTAACAACAAGCCTATGGTTATAAATGCCAATACAACATTCACCCACAATATTCAGTGTCCAGCTGATTTGCTTCCACAAATTGGCTTTTCTGTCTTTGTTGTGATTGTCGGACATATCATCATCTTGGGATAGACGGACACAGCCATAACATATATGATATCTCTTTCTAAAAAAGAGATATTGCTAATTTTCGACTAGAAGCGCTCAGAGTGGCCACAAAAGCTTGAGCGCTCTGAAAAAAGATGCTCTTTCTTCTCATTGGGAACAAATGCAAAAAAAAAAAGATGCTATATGGACACTCATCCTAGAGCTACTGGTGCTACTACTACTACTATTTAGGTTAATGTAAACATGTTATTTTTAGTTATAAGCCTACAGGGTTAATACAGTATGCCCTCTATGAATTGCATATGTGAATATTATTGCTGACATCAAATTTGTGCTTTAATCTAGTCGAATCATCGCAGGTTAGGGTCGTGCTGCAACCTTGCAGCTGCTTTTTAAGGTTGATTTGTATGTCAGGATGGGAAGGACAGACACAGCACGCGCATCGGGGGTCTGCATGTGGAAAGACGTGTTATGAGATGTTGCGGAGGTTTAGAAAAAAGCTTACTTAAGATCAACGTGAAACCCTTGAGCATACTATTAGGGAGCAATCAAAATGCAGGGCCTGGCACACACGGAGAAGGCAGATTAACAAGCACAGGCTTTCAACATTTGTGCACAGATGGAGAGCCTACAGACAATGACATTTAAAAACATGCATTACAATATTGGCTTATACAAGGCTGAATGACTCTTCTTCAACCGTCTTCTGCCAGAGCTGTTGACCCGGAACATGGACCCCCAGCCTCCTGGATGAACACACAATTTACTGATCAAACTGCAATAGTTCAGAATATGGCAAGCTGATTCACTCAAGTACAACAGTTGTTTTCACTACGGGTGTTCAAATCAAAAGAAGACCATTTAAGTGGCTTTGCCTAAAAGGCAATATAGCTCCACATGCATATAATGTAAACAGTTAAAAGAAGTGCAAATAGTTCCTTTACAATCTGTAATTTTAGATTGGTGATCATCTTATCTGCGTACATTTGCTGCAATGGCTCCTAACATCTATAGATTTTGGTCGATGGATTAAAATTTTAAAAACAAAATACCTAAAAGAGAATGTCCATATACCAAATACAAATTTGAACGTTTTCCATCCCAAACGTTGTGTTCTTTTGGAATAAAATGGTTAGTAAAAACTGATCCATTGATTTGTTTACATTTTAAATGTTTCATTATTTTGTCAGCTCACAAACTGCATATGAATTCATTAAATTGTTACAGAAATAAAAAGTTCACTACTCCAAATACATCCTTGTGAACTTCTGTTCCTATTGTTTAAGTCCAGGTTAATTTGTCACATCGTTGTATATACAGTGGACATATATCGACTACAGTAAGAGAATACAGTAGGAGAATTCAAAGACTGAGCATTATGTTTAACTATAAGAGCAATGTGGTAATGAGACCAGACAAGAATGCAAGTACAACAAATAGTTCTGAGTATTTATATGTATGACACATGAAATAGACTTTGTTAGAACTTAAATGCTCTGTAAAATGTCAATGCAGCACTCATTTAATTGTAGGTGTCAATATTAAGTCAGTCAAAAGCGACAAACAAGTTATAAAGAGAGAACCATACCAGTTAACCCACAATATAACTGGTTTGTGTGTAGTACCCATCTCAGTTCAGCCTGCTATTTCCTTTTTCACATTGTGAATGATTAGCTGTCTCTGAGTGTGTCTAACATTTAGCCACTACACTTTGGCAAATATTTTGAATGCCCCGCACACTATCACCATATTCATGGTGTCTACCTGAGTAAGTGGAATTACAGATGTTAAAAGCTTGAATTTCTTCCAATGACTCTTTCCACATGTATTCTCACATTTGAAAGTCTTCTTGATGTGTCCACTTCATGAGCAGAGAGCTGTTTCTGCCCTGTATGCTGCAAGGTCTTCCCTAATCAAAAGAGCGTTTGCGAGCCATTGATTTGTACTCAGTTACGAATGCCAACAGTGGTTTCAGTTTGCAATCGGCACAACGGGCAGCTGCCGTCTCTCTCACACACAGTATGCACACATCGTCAACCCAGTGGTATTTTTCGCCAAAACACAGTGTATGTTCTTCTGCATTTTAGCTAGTATGTTTATA
Organism: Perca fluviatilis; assembly: GCF_010015445.1. Taxonomy (NCBI): domain Eukaryota; kingdom Metazoa; phylum Chordata; class Actinopteri; order Perciformes; family Percidae; genus Perca; species Perca fluviatilis. The sequence goes on along the minus strand of NC_053130.1, from coordinate 32,966,452 downwards.
TTGACTACCATTCCATGTATGAAGTTAACAAGTCTTCCTGTGTCTGTCTGAGAAAAGTCTCAGAGAAAAGAGCAGACATATCGACGTTGCTCTTGAAGCTAGGTCTGGAAATTTATTTGAATGAAATTTCTTTGTTATTTTTTTAACTTTTTGGGCAACTGGCTGATTGTATATGGCCCGATGTATGTTGGACCCTGTGTCATTTTGGCAGGTTACAGTACAGTGAATGCAAAAAAGAATAAACGGATTATAATTATTGAATCATGTTCTTTAATAACTGCAACCAAATTAAACGGTTTGAAAAATAATTTACAGGTTCCATAAACTGCATGAAGTGAATCGTGAATATGAATTGTGTAAAGTAATTTTTTATTTTTATTCTCTGGGGCGCCCTGTTAGCTCACCTGGTTTGAGCGTGCGCCCTATGTAACCTTACCCGATTCTGACCTGCGGCCCTTTGCTGCCCAGAAAACAATCTTTAAAAAGTGTGAATTAAGTATGTGATCTGTGAATTAAATTTTTCAATGACTCCTTTGGAATCGGAATTTTGGAACCGGTTCTCGATGCCCAAACCTAATCAGTCCCTCCAGGAGGGACTGCCTAATGCCACGATAAGTTGTTATTGTGGCTTTTAGTGGAGAAGTCCCAGAAGGCTTTTAGACTAAGAATAAAACCACTTAAAATAAAACTCTATTGAGAGACAATACTTGAATGTGTGTTTGTCTAATGAATGGTTAAATCTAGAGATGGGTAATTTCGGTGAAAAATGTTAGTGATAACATTTGTATTGACAAATAAAATCTGTAAGTGTGTTGCCTTTGTCAACTGTCGAAGCCAGTCGACAGTATGAACTGTAATCATGTTTTTCCTCTGACAGTGGGATACGGCAGGTCAGGAGAGGTTTCGTACGATCACATCCAGCTACTACAGAGGTGCTCATGGTATCATTGTAGTGTACGATGTCACAGACCAGGTCAGTATAACACCCACACCCTTTCATACCTATTACAACTATTTATTTATAAACTAAGAGATGACACCCCTGTGCCACAACTCCACCGATGCTCCACCACAAGTCCTTAAACATCAGAAAGTAGTTCTGGTTTTTATTTTACAACCCAGAGATGGTTTAATATGCGGTGGTGGGACTAAAGGGAGATTCCCCCTGAAACCATGGGGTGATGATAGTTCAGTTTAAACAAAATGACATACAGTTACTGCTGCTCAGGGCTAACTGTTTGGAAATTCTAAGCGGGAATGACTGTGTGGAATTGGCAACTGCATGTGGTCTTCCCACATTGGTCAGTTAGTAAACACCTGCTTCAGTTAACTTCACAACATTCTGACTTGAGATCAGACATGTAAGATATGTAACATGGAGATTTCAAAAGTTATAAGCAGCTGTGAGTCCATGCTGCAGCCACACTGTCCTCTGCATGCCCCGCTCTTCTTCATAAAGTGTTGGAAGTTTGAAAATTGCGCAAACTCATTTGATAGGAGCCATAGCTTCTGTGTAGCGCTCAAAGTTCATAAGCTGTAACATCATGTTGTCTTGTATTGCTTTCTGTCCTTACAATGTTTTGAACCAACTTCCCCTCAAAAAAAGTGCCAAAACCAGTGAACACTGATCTTCTAGTGGTTCCGTTTACCTCGGAACTCGGAAGCCGGTTCTGGGAATGACGTCACACCCGAGTTGACCACGTTCCGTTAAAACAAGTCGGATTTGACTTTGGGATTTCGAGGTCGACTTGCTTGGGGTACTACGAGAATTCCGGTCGATTTCAACACGTAGCTCTGTTGTTTGTAAATTTGGAGTGCTGTCAGTAGCGAGAAAAGCGAAAACAATGGGTGTTTCCTACACTGTTATCCTCCTGCTAGCGTTAGCACCCTGGAGGCTGAAACGGGGCAGGTTTTAAACATGCTTTTAGCCTCTTAACATGTTCAAGATGTCATTACAAGTGCCTACCCATGTGAAGTGATTCCCTCTGAGTGAACACAGTGAATCTGACTGCAGTCGATGTGAAAGAAAAGTTGTGCTAATTCAGCTCGGTTTAGTTCCAGTGTTGAGGCGGCAGTAAGTGCTTAGGGACCGTCTGCAAAGTACAACACCGAAAAGTGATACAGGAGCATAACTCGGTGTAGGCGAAACTGATTGTTTTAGTTTTTCTTGCTACTGACAGCACTCCAAATCTACAAACAACAGAGCTACGTGTTGAAATCGACCGGAATTCTCCTTTTAACGGGGCACTTTTCTGACTTCCAAGTCTGAAATTCCGACTTCCAAGTACAATTGGAACGCACTATTAAAATACATCCATATTGCATAAAATGTCTTCCATTTAGCTCTGTGAAAGCTGCTGATGTCCTGTAGCAGATTTAGCTACATGTTAATGTTTAACTGCTCCCTGTCTCAGGAGTCCTTCAACAATGTCAAACAGTGGCTACAGGAGATCGACCGCTATGCCAGTGAAAACGTCAACAAGCTATTGGTCGGGAACAAGTGTGACCTGACGACAAAGAAGGTGGTGGATTACACAACAGCAAAGGTAATGCACCTGGGTATTTACACAACACACACACACACACACACACACACACACACACACACACACACACACACACACACACACACACACAGAAGCTGTTGTGTAAAAATTGTCATGCTCCTAACTAGGGGTGGGCTATGTGGCAAAAATATCCCGATGTAACTAATTGAGCACACTAAAGGTTCTGTACTTGACATTTACAACAATAATGAACCGCATGAATCATTTATGCACTGCCTGGGAGTTTGATACATTTCACTACATGTACTTGTATGTAGCATCATCATGCAATTATTTGCATTAAGCTTAGTAGTTGTCAGTTGCAGCAAGGGATAGGGTTGGCCGACTTACGTCAGCACTATTACAGATTTGCGTTAAATCAATTGTTGACAAATGTCGGTACCTGAGAGCAAGCAAGCGTCTCTGTTCTCTGCTCTGCATGGTGTCAGAGAGAGGGGCTCAGCTCTGCCACAGACTCCGTGCAGACGGAACCAGACTACTTTGACTCTGCAGCTTCTTCAAGTCACAGTGGGTCATGGCACTGCCGATGTGGTTACATTATTTACAAAGCCAAAAGCCTTCCCGGTGGGGTTAACGTTACACTTTTCTGAGACCGGCAAAACGACCTTCTCTTCTCTATGCCCTGGGGACTACTGGAGGTTATCTGGAGCTTTATTGCAAGATTAACGTTCTTTTTGGCCTAGCAAACTTTGTAGTTTTTTTCACATGCTGTTGCAACAACTAGTAACGTTAGAAAAACCAGTGTGTGTTGGCCCCTCATATTCAGCTTCCATTTGACCTATATCGTGTTGACTGACGCCAAAGTGGCCCATACAACGGACATGACATTTTTTTTTTTTCTCTTCCCTGTCTTCATGTGATGTTTAGTATTTTCTGCCATTTCACGATATTTTGCTTTGCACCAATACAATAAAATAAACAGTAAAGAACCTCCCTACTACAAAAAAAAAGATGCCTAAGCTGCCGTGCTCTGTTCTCTATTGTGTCCAGGAGTTTGCAGACTCTCTGGGCATCCCCTTTTTGGAAACCAGCGCCAAGAACGCCACCAATGTGGAGCAGGCCTTCATGACCATGGCTGCTGAAATCAAAAAGAGGATGGGCCCTGGGGCCACAGCTGGAGGAGGGGACAAGCCCAACGTAAAGTTGACCCCCGGCACTACTGTCAAGCCTTCATCAGGAGGATGCTGCTGAGAGAAAAAACCTCTTCCCCGTCCCCCTGCCCGTCCCCTCTGCAGGCTCTGCATACCCCTGAAACTCGACTGTGTTCCAGCAAAGCCCCACCACAAGTTGACAGGACAGGGAAGACATGGTTCACATGTCTGTGAGAACAAGATGAAGAGGTTGCCTGTATTTGTACTGTACATAGTATAGCCACACTACCAAAAACAAATAAAGCATCCTTCTTGTCATACTGTCCTGTTGTTGATGACTAATTCTACAGATAGGTGATCATTCAACCCGGCCCCCGGCTCCCCATCACCCCCTAACCTAGACCTCGGGCTTTTACGACTCTTTTTGTTGTGGGTTTTATATTTTTTTTTTGGGTCCGGGGGGGGGGGTGTGTGTGTGTGTGTGTGTGTGTGTGTGTGTGTGTGTGTGTGTGTGTTCTCCTATGGCAGGGTTGGTAAATTAATCAGTTTCTGTTTCTATGGACCTTATCTCTCTGTTTCTCTTTTCCTTCTGTAATTATTTTTTGCTGTTTGGATCAGCATGTCTGTCCCCATTTTGAAGTGTTTTATTTTTCTGCCAACCTCTGCACAGCAGTGTTTCACTGTTAATTTCTAGTGCAACAGTATATGTACATAAACATTACGTGTGAGTGTGTGTGTATATATTATGTGTGTGTGTACACATACACACTCTCAAATCTGATTTGCCAGTTCTGTAGTGTTAATTATGTTATTGGGATAGTCTTGACTCTTTATCTCTGCATTACATCTGTGGCTGAAGACAACTGTAAGTTTGTTGCTCAACATGTAACAATGAAAATAAATATTGTACTACCAGACTGTAGAAAAGGGGAGGACCTGTCTGCGATTCTTGGTGAGATGTGTAGAAAATCTGTTTGAATTATTTATTCTACATTCATTTGGCATATCTATTGCTAGTTCAGTATGGTCTTTTTTGCAAATCACTATGTAATATCAGTACAGAATCACATATATAACATACAATGTTCTCTCTTTTTTTTCATAATAAAGGCAACTGGATTCAGTTTAAAAGAGGGCTCTGGGACAAATGTTTGCTGTGTGAAGAAGAATGTTAGAACAGTGCTCTATTGTACAGCTGTATATAAAGGTCAGGTCACAACACAATGGCCATATATATGTGTGTGTGTAGACCTACTCATCAATGGTTTAGTTAGTTGACCTCAATCCTAAACTGCAAGATAGTGGTTCAGTTTCAGAGTTCTACAGAACTGATTGATTTAAGGGCCTGAATCACTGGAGCGTTTGGTAACGTCGGGAGAGAGGAAGCGTCTGAGGGAGCACTTACATTAAATATGACATCTTGAATGTTGCATGGAACGCATCGCTAAAGAGAAACGCACCGACTTCCCAGAAACCTTTGAAACAAGCGTGGCTCACCCAGTGTTACGGTCCACGACAGAAAAATGCTTGTGGAAGTGGAAACCTGTGGTGGTTACAATTCTTCCTGCATTTGGAATGCACGTTTAGTCAGATGGGAAGTGCAGTTAATGCTGAACAGCATGTGTACCGAGATCAGATACTTCTCTAAACTAAATCTGAGACAGGAGTATTGTTTATATGACTAGTATAGGTGGGTTATAAGAACTTTAATAAGTATAAGGCGGAGCGATAAATACTTGTCTCAGCAGCTATGTCACATAAATCACAAAAAGGAAGAAAGGCAAGATGAGAAGAAGAGATAAGGGGACAAAGGGAAGGAAGGGGGATGATAAAAGAACAGAGGGCAAAGAATGGGAACAAATGAAAGAACAAATAGAGTGGAAAAAAGAAGGGAAGATGGGGTCAAGAGGAAAAAAGGCAAGAATGGAAGAAGGAAAGGCAGAAAAGATACTCACAGAAAGGACAAAGGGAAGAAATAAATGGGGAAGAGGAGTGTACGATTCACCAAGTTTGTACGTGGAAAAATCAACCTGTGATAGCTTCATGTTTTACAGAATGTTGGTAGCCTACATCATGGAAAAGACGTCATCTGTTACCTTTATGGACCTCTGTTGGCAGAAAGCAGACACTGCAACAACAGCATTGGCTCACAGTGGAGCCTCAGTGGCTGAGGACTTCTGATCCAGTTGGACATTACCCAACACTGAGGGAATATAAAGAATCTCAACATTTGGTTAAGCACGGTCAGTGTAACGCTTATCAGTTCAATTTTCTAAGCACAAATGGACATTTGGAAAAACAGAAAAATGGGTTCCAATATCTAATTTTTAATTTTTTTCCATTTTGACAAATTAAAAAATTGGATCTTTAACCTATTTTTCCAATTTTCTATTTTTTTATTCAGAGGATCAGAAATTGAGAGAATTACAAAATTGTGTCTGAGCTCCAATTATTCAATACTGCCATGGTATTCTCTCCCTCTACTTTGCGGAATATGCAGGTCATTAACTGCATATGGAAGAAACGGAAAAAAAACTGATAGACTTTGGGGTCAGAGGTGCAACTGATGGTTTCGAGTGTGTGGGGTGGGTGTAACTAGGCGGAACGAGGGAGAGAATACCATTGCAGTATTGTATAATTGCAGCCCGGATGCAATTTTGTAATTTTCTAAATTTCTGATCCTCTGAATAAAAACAGAAAATTGGAAAAACTGTTTAGAGATCCAATTTTTTAATTTGTCAAGGCAAAAAAAAAAAAATTAAAAATTGGATATTAAACTGTTAAGCGTTACACTGACCAAGCAGCATTGGACCGATCAGTTATAGAACTTCAGTACATAAATCATCATGAGGAGATACAGATTAGACAACATAAGTCTAGTTGGTTTAGTATTAGGTTAACCCTCCTGTTATCCTCCGGGTCAAATTGGACCCGTTATCAAAATGTCTATATTTAAAAAATATATGGGTTTCTTTTCCAACCAAATTACCGAGAAAATAACATGGATGGTTCCAGGTTCGCAAGTCCAGTTAACGATCACTACTTTCATTGAATTTTGAGTTGTTTTATTCAATTTTATAGCATTTGAAAAAAAGAAAAAGGTTTTATAAACAGTATTCTGATTCAACTTTGACATACACCAGTCTGTGATTATCCATCAACATACATCCCTCTAATATTAGTCAAAATAATTCATAATTTCAGCTTTTTTGACTCAAAAATTAGGTATAATTTAAAAATCCAACGAGGTTTACTGACCATGAATTCCGAAAAATAAGTGTAACACTAGTGGAAATAAGTTGGTGTCCGTGGCGTGTATACAGTATGGTGGTAGTGGAAAAAAGCGTCAACAGTAAAAAAAATAAAATAAAATGAACATTGTCACAAAAGTCACAAAAGTGTTCATTTTCTCTTTTGACCCGAGAGGACAACAAGTGCATGGTCAACACGAGGGTTAAGGTATTCCAGCTATTTAGCTTTGCACTTCAGTAGAATGTGGATACATGAGAAAGCTAAAGTCTTGTTTGCAAGCGCCTTAGCTAACATTAGCTTACTAACAGCTAACTTGTCCTCAGTTAGACATAGGTTGCTAAAATAATCCTTGGACACGTTCTCATGTTTTTAGCCAGCTACAGGCACGCGTCAGAGGACAAGTTAGCCGCTAGTAAGGTTAGCTTGTAACATTATTAGCACACTAAGACACGTGCAAACATAATACTATAGCTTTCTGATTGAAGAGAACCATGTTAGATTCATGCTAAGTTGCCTACTTATCTCTATTTTCTTGTGTTCACTTGAAAAATGCAGCAGTAAAACAATTAAAATCAGAATCCGGTTTATTGCAAAGTATGTTTTTCGCATAGAAGGTATTTGGTTTGGCGTTATGGTGCATTGACAAGAAATGGCTTACAGGACTTCTTAAAAACGATGACTGCGGGCTCTGGATGGGAATAACCCTTGTATGATTGGTCACTAGAAGCCTGTCAGGTAATGCAACACCCATACGCTACTTTGGGAATTTTACACAGCATCCTCTGATTTAAAGTGTTAAAACAAAAACCATGACAATTTGGAATGATTAAAAACAAAGCAAACATTAAGGGAGTTCTTCTGCCTGGGGGAGGGGTCCAGTCACTTTCCATGTTGGGAGATTACCTTCATACAGTAGCTGCTGGGAGGCCTGTTGCATCCAGCCTTCCAAAAATCAAAAAAAAAGTAAAGGCTGGCTGTCTTCTGTATAGTAAAGTCAGAAGAAGTCTAGTCAGTAAAATATCAACACAATTACCAATGTATTTCCTTCATTTACATTTCTGGCATTTTATTTAGGATTGACTTTAGTCTGATTTATTTGCAGGGTTAAAATAATGATCACAATATATTAAATTCCTTGTCTGTTGTCTGAAATAATATTTGATAAATTGTAATATAACGTTAATTGCTGTGATATATTCCCTATTTTGCCCAGCGGACCCTGGTGACCCTGGACCCAAACACTTGACTGAAGCGATGTGTAGTTTTAACTTAATCTTGTTAAGTTATCACAAAATCGCAAAAAATTTAACTACATCGACGTACGTAGGTACGTGAAGATACGGACCCTGTGCCGGGCCCTACGGCGTAGCCTGACGTGCACCTCTCAAACAATGTAAATACACATTGTGGCGACGCAGACCGCAACACTGAACACACGCTGTAAAATCTACGCCGTGGCTTCGTACGTAGGTACGTGGAGACAAAGGAAAGTTGGCCAATGTTGAAAAGGACTAATTAAAATCTAGTTTTTAGTGATGTGTTCAAAAGTAGGCTAGTTCGCAATGTGCACATTATAATTTATTTTCTGATGTGCTACTGTATGAATCCATGATTGTATAGAGCTCAACAGTGACGGCTCTGGTTCCTTATGTGGTTTTCTCCATTCAGTTGTTCCATTGACATGCTTAGGGACCGTTCAGTATTTATGGAATGGACCATTGGAGGAAAATAGGGGAGAGTCATGTCTTTTTATTCTTTGTTGAGGGGAGGGTCACCCAACTGTTTTTAGTCTAGGGGGAGGGTCACCCAACTTTTATATTCATGAAAACAACAAAATTTCAAAGTGCCTTGTTTGGTGCATACTTTTCCATGTAGCTCTCAGTCTCGGCCCCCCATCGCTAGCAGATGGGTCTGACCCAACAAAAATCGCAACATGACAGCAACACGAGAATATAATGAAGCTGACTATCTCAAAGGTTTCATGTTGCCTCGAGCTCCAGCACTCACGGAAAATATTGAGCATCCACGTGTGCCAGGCTGCCAGTAGGCTACATTCATTTAAAATTAAACATTGCAGTTGGTGCAAAGTGGAGCGTGTGAGCGCTGTCGGGGTTACGTGTCAGTTAAACTTCTCATCTCCAATCCTATCTATAGAGCTCCAGCCAGCTGACAGCGGGGTCTGTGAAGGTGGACAGGCCGGGCGGCAAGCCAGCGACCCCGGCAGGCACCCGCCGGCTGCCACGTCAGACTGTGGAGCTTCTGAACTCTGGCACAGTCAGACCAAATTTGCAATTAGCCATCCATTTTCCTAAAACTGACCATATTTGAGCTCTACATAGTTGATTTTTTTGCATGAAAAAGTCTCAGAAGTGATTTTAGTAATGAAATAGCAGACGAGCAATGTATAAAGAGCCCGTTGTTGGCCGCAACAGCAATCCACGGCTGTTGTGATTGTTGAAGCGCTTTGCACACCAACACACTTAACTTTGAATTTCTGATTGAGCGGGCCAGCTGTCAATATGGGTTATTACCCAGCGTGCTTTGTTGAATGGTCTCAATGTTTGACTGTTTTATTTCATGTGAATACTAGTTTACTAGAGGAGTAACTTAGTATTTGAAGTAATGCAGTAATGCAGGAAGTGTACATTAGAGTTTCCATGCTTATTGTGTTTCTACAAGAATGTTAGTGAGTAAATCTACTGAAATGGCCACCATAATAGTGGAGTGTGATGTGTAAGATGAGAAAGCAGAGGTTAAGTCATGTATGTCATGATTGTAAAAAGAAAAACAGTGGCTATCTGTACATCTTTGCCAAGGGCAAACCAGTACAGAAGGCATTAATAACTTGTTGGGGAGGGTCATGCGTCTTTTCCAATTATTTTGGAGGGTCTTGGAAAAATGTATTGCTGGCGAAGGGAGGGTCAAGTCTATTTTGACTAAAGATCCCAAAACTCCTCTGGTAGCCCTTGAAATAAAAAATGAACAGTCCCTTATATAAAGAGTTTTCAGCCTGGAACCAAGCCAACCAGCTAGGAGAGAAATCGTGACCATAAAATAGGTACAAGACTGTGTACAGAAACTATCACAAACTTCAATGGTAAAAGCTTGCTCTAGCCGTTCGCGGGTAAGGTGAACATCTCCATGGCAACAGCGAGTTGGACCAATCAGAGACGTCGCTGTTACGCTTAGGATTGTGGGTAGTGTCACATTTTTTCCATAAGATTGTAAATAAAAGATGTTTTTCTCAAAAAAAGGTTGATTGAGGCGCATCAATAGCGTTTGGAAGAACCATACACAGACACAACAGCCTGGCACCTCCTCCTCATGCTGGTCACCAGCCGCAGCAGTCCTGACCTCAACCCCATTGAACACTTGTGGGATCAGCTTGGGCGTGCTTTTCGTGCCAGAGTGACCAACACAACCACATTGGCTGACTTGCAACAAATGTATGTCTTGTTTCTTCAAACTTCAATCATCCAATCCACCAAACACCAAACGAGTCAATGGCAGAATAAGCTGTTTGGCATTGGGAAGATTTGGCAAATTTTTCATGGGCGCAACCCACATAATCAGCGCTGCTGCTCATCCCAAATGCATGTTCCTTACGAATGGGGCACCATTTGAAAGGGAACTAAACAGGCTTTCCAACGATATAAGATTTATTGCCAAAAAGCATTGTTACCACAGAGAAATAATCTCCCAAACACAAATTTCTTTCCTTACTTTTTGTGCTAAGTTTATATTTTGCCTCTATGGACCAACCTTCTATGATATTTATATATGACGGCAAACAGTCCAATGTCTGTTCTATGTATTCTATTTCTATGGGATAATGCCGGCATTCGCGGGAAAAATCTGATTAGGTGTGGACCATATTTCCGCTCAGAGGGGCGGCTGTGATGTGAAATTGTTTTCTCTGTACATGAAATCCTCTGTAGCGTGTAAAATATGTTTTTCACTTCATCTATAAATACTATCCACTAGTTATCTTCATTCATGATGTTCGCATTTCCTGTTAAAATACTGCAATACCCATACTTTGTTCATACACCACCCTATTTTACAAGTAGTAGTTTCGTCCTAACTGGCGCGAAATGGAAACTACTAGATGCGTCAAGTGAGCCTAACTCCTGTAGAAAATAGCGGAAGTAAAGAGAGTTTGCCATAGAAATAAAAGATAATCACGCCCTCTCAAGGCAGGTCGCCAGCGTAACTAGATTTATTTTGAAAGGTATTGACCGGATGTAGATTCCTTATTTTCTGCTGCGAACCGTGCTTTAGGAAACACGCTGTTCAGTGCTGCAGCAGAGTAAATGAGTAAAGTTAAACTGTGCAGGACATTTGCACAATAGCTAAGGCATAACGTTAGCTACATATTTAAATTTTATTGCGATAACTACGACCCTTCTCACTCAGAAACGACCTCTAACCAGCTAGCTAGCTAGTTAAGACAGAGCTTTACCGTTAACGGTAACTTTGTATTACTAATAACCTGCTTGTGTCACGTTAACTTGCGACCAGTTGCTTTTTTGTGAAGCAAAATATAGCTACCTGTTCTATTAACGTAGCTAAATTAACGTGACGTTACCTCGAAACGTTAAATTAAGTTAGCCACATTATCCAAGTCGGTTGCTTTGCTTTTGTCAAAGATGAGCAGGTAAGTTAAATTTATATTTTTCGTTGAGTGACTCGTAGTCAAAGTAGCTCAACGTGTAACGTTTTATGCTAACATTATCTACTAAACATCACGGATTGACATGCATGATGGGTTCGCTTTTCTTTTACGTTAACTGTATTGTATATGTGTTTTCCTAATACGGAGGCCTAACGTTAACTAGCTAAATACTGACCGAACGCCTTCTCCTTATTGCACTCCAAGACTCTTTCCAAGCACATAAAAGGCTTTTCTCTCTCAAATGTTGTACACATATGTATTTAAACGTCCGTAATTCAGTAACTATGGGCGTACATTTTATCTAACAGTTTGGGTGTGGGGTTGGGGGTGGGGGTTTATGTAACATGGAGACCATTATCCTTTTTCAAGTTGAGTTAGGTTCATAGGTTTCCCACGTGGTCATATTATAATTATTAAATTATCTTGCCAGTTGTCGTCCACATAAAGATTATTTTTTTGTCTGGGGCAGAGGATGTCTCTTACTTAGATATTCAACTGCAGTTGATCTGCCACTTAACACCCTATTGAGCAAAACCCTCTGCTCTGATCTACATAATTCGCCTAATACCAGTTCACACTAATGGCTTGTTCAAAGGGAATATTTGTGTTGTGCCAATCGAGTGAGTTTGATCGCAGGATCACATTTTGATCATTTGTGTTTACTCGCACTGTTTTTGTGTCTGGGCAAGAAAGTAAATGCAGGAAGGTGGTCCTGTGTTCTGGACTAGTGCATATTTCTTCTTCTATGGTCAAACCAGCTCATTTCATTCAAATAATCAGACATGGTCTCTCTGGCTCTCTGTGGCTGCTTTCTCCCCAGGGGACAGGGCTTCTGTGAGCCTTAGTTTGTTCTCTAGAAGAAACTTTGAGCCTTCCGCCTCCTTGTCTTATCTCAAACCCTCAGAGTTCAGCGTGATTTATAGTCTGATGTCTGATGCTGCTCCATTGGGCTGGGATTATGGGGCGTGTTTCAACCCAACCAGGAAAGAAAATGACTCTGCACTCAATTGGATAGACCTACAACCAATCAGAGCAACGGAGCCAGAAGTAACAGAAGCTGCGAGACAAAGGCAGGCTTCGACAGAGAAAAGGCAGAGGAGGCGGTTTCTGTGTCGATCTGTTCCTCTTTTAAAATGAATGTGCTGTCGATATCTTCTATAACAGACGCGATGGCGGAATCTGCACATCTCAATTCTACAGCGGCAGCCATCTTTGTTGTAAACAAATTCAACCCAAGCGCTCTTTGGTGACGCGGTTGGTGATGTTACTGTTGATCATCTGTCCATCGTCGTATAAAGCCCGCCCTGACAATTTGATTGGTCTGAACAGCTCTTGTTCGAGCATAGTTGCTTCACAACGAATCAAGTCCAGACCGAACTTCCTGTCCTCAAATGTTGTGGGCGGGGCTAAGTTCGGCTAGCATCCAGGCTACGTGATTTTATGCGTCAGCGTAAAATCTACGGCGTGGCTACGTACGTAGGTACGAGGAGACTTGGACCCTACATCTTAGCCTGACCTTCACCTCTCAAAAAATTAAACTACACGTCGCAGCGACGCATGTCGCTCAGCCGTGGCTTGGTAGCGTTGCATCCCCCCCGACTCATTTCCTGGTTCTCCTTCTCCATAAACGTGAAATCAAGGAGAGGGTTAACTTCTCCTGCTCCAGATTTCCCACTCGCTCCAAAGGCGTCTCTCTCACTCGCTCTCCCACCTCCCCTCCCACACACACACACACATCCCGGCCCTGCTGTTAGATCGACGCACACACCAGCGCACAAGTATGAAATTCTTAGACTTACGTAGGCTACGGCGGAAGCTCTGTGTGGAGCCTCCGCAGTACCATAAATCACACTTTGCCCGACCGAGCGAGAAAATGCACACCCACCTACGACGCCGCCATCCTGGCACCCCGAGCTGCTACAGTTTGATTCTCTGCCAAATCGCAGATGGCAAAGCGCACCTGACCACAGGAGCCGTTTAGCTCACACTTGCAGAGTGCAAGTAGAGCAGTTGGTGCGTTTTGAGGTTGCATCGTATTCTCACCACAAACGAAACTGCTCCATAGTTTCTGAAATTGAAAGCTACTGGGACCACCTATTCACGGGGGTCTCTGTATGCTTCTTTAGTCTGCTTTTGGTGTGTTAGTGTGGCCTTTTTTCATCTGTGTAATAATGATGCAGTTTAATCTGCATCTTGACATGCAGGTCAGGTGGATGGATTACCGTGGCTAAGGAGCAGTGCTTACTAACATGGATTTAAACACATTTGTGCACAACATTTGAGAGAAAAAAGCCGTAGATGTTTTAATTTCCCTGGTTACAGACGTATAGATCTGTCATGTTCTGCAAAGTGATTTTCCAACATGTGACTGGAGTTAGTCCTGCCTCCTGTAAAAGCAGCAAGAAAGAATTCACCATCTGGTTTTGATTTTGTGTTCTTCCTCGTGCCGACAGCGTGAAGGAAGAAACTCGAAGTGGTTCCCCTCATTGCCCCAAACCTGATGAGTCGGAGGAGCCGCTGGGCACCGCCATGGAGACCGGAGCTGCAAACGGTCAGTCACAAAGGACCCCAATATGTGATTTCACGGGGCTCCTGGATTTCCTTGAGCCAATCCAACTTTAATAGGGTTACTGTCCTAACTTAAGGTTGACATAATGTATTTTATTCATGCTGCGTTTACACGTGGCCGGCCATTTTCATAAACGGACATTTCAACTTCTCCGTTTTGAAAAATAACATTGTGCACAGCTGTCAGTTTTCAGAAAAGTGTTTGTTTACACGTACCCGTGAATATATGCCGTCAATGCAGTCAAGAGCACGGCAAACCTGTAGGTGGCGGTGTAACGAGAAGCTCAAGCCCACGTTAGCCAATCAGAATCCCGAAAATAGCAACATCGGTAACGAATCACGTCCTCTTTCTCTCTCTCGGCTGCCTAAACCTCCGTTTGTCTGTTTACATGCAAACGTGCAAACGAAGATTTCAAAAATCTCCACTCTGGCCGGTGTTTTTAGAAAGACTCGGTTTCAGAGGCGAATTCTCCGTTTGCGTGTAAAGGAAGGGCCCAAACGAAGGGAAATGTCTCCTTTTGTAAAAATAACCACGTACGTGTAAACAGGGTCTCAGTGTTTCCCATACATAGCTTCTACTTGGGCGCTCCGCTGAACTGTATTCATGGCCTCTAGCCCGAATAAAACCAGAGATTTAGTTAAGTTGACCTTTTTAAAACGTTTAAACTACAACTCAGAGTTGTTTGAGTGACAGAAATCTGTTCAGATAAGGTCTCATTTGGCTGCAACACAGACATGCATAGTACAAAACAGCATGTTTAGGATCCCCCAGACACCGATCAAAACACTTTAAAGAACGAACAATGATCTCTGAAAACAAAACCAGAACTAACTTTAGATAGTCTCACTCTTACACGGTTTAACAGGCTTCAGGAGGAGATGGTGTTAACGTGTAGCCTAACTATAGATCATAGTGTTGTTTCAAGGTTAGGTTGTTTAATACAGGCTCCATAACATTTGGGCTCCGGGGAATCCGGTATTTTATGTGCTGAACCATTAAATTAGTTTGACAATACAACCAGATTTGATTTAAAAATAAAAAAATAAACACACAAGCTACACATCTGTATCATCTTCTAATCTAGTTTGTTTAATATGTAAATAGTTAAAAATATCTGTTAATTTTCTTTTCAATAAATAGTTTATAAACCTTTTGATTAGTTTATTACTGAACCCAGCCATCACACGGCGCGCTGTCACATCCTGTGCCCCCCCACCCCTGTGGAGAACAGTTATTACACGAGTAAACTTACCTGTGCAGGAACTAATGGGAGTTGGATCAAGTTCGGAAAGATATGGTACTGTTCTGAAAATAATGAGGCCATGTGGACTTCTTCAGGCAGTGACCCAGCTTGACCCTCACTGTTTATTTTTTTTTAAAGATGTCAATGTGAAATCTGAGGAAATGTCATCTGAAGTGGTCATCACTGAGGCAATGGAGGAAGAAGAGAAGCAGCTGATGGAGGAAGGGGAGAGGAAAGAGAAGGAGATGATGGAAAAGGTGTGTTGCTTATTAATTCTTCAGGATGTGTGTTCTGTCCCTTTTTTGTGTTTTTACTCTACTTTAAAGTCTGCTGCTGGGTATTGAGTCGCCCATACCACTCGGGTGCGAGATAGGAGCCCTGAATGTTATTAACAAAGTTCTTGTACGGCTGCTTGTGTTGAGACAAGTTTTAACCTTTTG
Organism: Perca fluviatilis; assembly: GCF_010015445.1. Classification (NCBI taxonomy): domain Eukaryota; kingdom Metazoa; phylum Chordata; class Actinopteri; order Perciformes; family Percidae; genus Perca; species Perca fluviatilis. The sequence goes on along the minus strand of NC_053130.1, from coordinate 32,950,615 downwards.
ACAACTTTAGCTTTGTTAAATACAAATGGTTTTGGAGAACATATTCCTCAGTTAGGTATTGAAAAAAGTCAATTTAGGTATAGGTACAAAGAATCATATGGTATTGGCAGTAGTATTTAAAACAATAACAAATGATTGTTGTGCAACGCTTACCACAAGGCCCGAGAAGCGCGGGAGAAGGATTCTCATGACCTGCGGTTCAAGAGGCTGCAGCATTTGCTTCAGAAGAGCAACATCTACTCCAAATTCTTGCTGACTAAAATGGAGCAACAACATAATGAGGTACAGTGTATGTGTGTGTGTGAACGCCAGTAAGTACCTGCGCTGTGTCTGCAGGCTAAATCACTACTAACGCCTTACACTCCGTTTTTCTGTCAACCATTGCAGGAGAAACTCAGGAAGGAAAAATTTGAAAAGAAGGCCAAGAAGGTAAGGGAAGTTTTTTACTGAAGCTTTTGTTTCAGCTGAACATTAGAGTACTCTTATTCATAGGTGTGTGTGTTTTTGTCTTTTAAATGCAGAACGCAAACGGTGCAGAGCCTGAGAAAGGTGAGCAGGCCTCCTATTGGCTCTTCTACTAAATACAACATGTACAGCTCCAGTACGCACTGATATTTACAAACTAACAGCTTAAGGAATATGCTAAACGCTGCTTATGTAAACTTCAAATCCAAATATGTATACATATGTGTGAAGTTTTTGACTATTCCCTGTTGAACTAGCTAAAAAGAAGAGGAGGAGGGACGAAGACTACAAAATTGCAGATGTCATGTCAAAAGAAGTAAGCTCTCGTTTGTCTTTTAGTCTGTCTTGGAACTTGCCATTTACTGATCTGCTCATTGGTTCTGCTTAATTTTGTCTTCCAGGAAATCATGTCGCAAGCTAAGAAAACCAAAGTGGAGGAAATGGTAATGGTTCATTTATCTTTTTACGAGATGTCAAGATATTTTAATAATCCAGAAGGGTGAACATTGGCTATAGGAAACTAGGGCCGTTGAAGGCAACGCGTCCAACCGTACATGTGCATATCAAACATTTGATCAGGACCAGGCACCGGCCCAGAAGAAACTAGAAGCCGAGGATATCGAGAAGATGAGCGACTCCAACGTCGACATCAAGAACCGTCTGTCGGAGACGGTGCGCGACAACGCCAAGCATCTGCTCCATCCGCACAGGAAGGTGAACGGCCAGCCGGTCCCCGCCCAGCAGCCGGAGCTCTTCACTGGAGGGGTCATGAGGTCCTACCAGATCGAAGGAATCGAGTGGCTGAGGGTGAGTAGTTGATGAAAATGGGATTGTGGAAGGTGACGTTTGTTTGCTCGAGACTAGACACTAAGCCTTTCCCAATTCCAAAATTGGGAAAGGCTTAGTGGCTCGACGGTACACGTTGAAGTATGGATTTGATTCGCGGGGTGTTTTGCAGACTGTAATGTTGTTAGTGTTATACAACGTGGCATCATGACTTTGCGTAAACATACGCTTACACATTACGTGTTATCTGTACGCATTTTGAGCTATCCTCATGTATGTCTACGCTGTATACAGCGGATGTAAACTGGCGTCGCCACGTGGCATCTTATCGCGAGAACGTGCCGTACTATCGCCAGAACGTCGCGCACGTGTAACAAAACTTTGGGTTTAGGAAAAGAACATTGGGAAAGGCTTTAGTAACACAAAAACACGACTGTGACCAGCGTCACACGCTTAGGACAACAATAAACGGTTGGGTTTAGGAAAGGGGAAGGCTTAAAAAAAAGTGTGAAAAATGCCACACGCGGGACGCGACCCCATCTCTCCTGGGACAAAGTCCTTACATCCTTTCATACTACTCGCTACGGCGAAAATTCACACGTAATGTAGGTGGCTGAACGGCGTCGATAAACACGCTAAAAAGTGATTATGCGTCTTGATAACACGCCACAATGGCATACGAATTGGCGTGTCATACATACACCACTTTATGAGATCAGCCTGGTGTTATAAGTTAGTACTGCACTTAATTAACCGGACCCAGGGTCAGTCTGATGAAAATGGCTGTCTTTGCCCGGTCAGCTCCGAGTGTCTTTTTTTTTTTTTTTTTAAGATTATTTTTTTGGCTTTTCCGCCTTTTATTTGACAGGACAGCTAGGTGGGAAAGGGGAGAGCGAGTGAGGGGGAAGACATGCAGGAAATCGTCAGCAGATTGGATTCGAACCCTGGACCTCTGCATCGAGGCATAAACAACCCAGTATATGTGCGCCTGCTCTACCCTTTGAGCAACCCGGCTACTCTGAGAGTCTGCTTTGCACAGCTGTGGAGGGAGCTCCAAGATTAGGTTCTGTTCTGCCTCTGTTTAGAAGTTGTGACTGTACAGCTCACAGCAACTATTGCGTTTCATCAGAGTGAAATAATAGACACTGAAAAGCCAGCGTTACGTAGCACCGACCTTATTCAACACAACAGTTGGGATTTTTCCTGTCAACTATCCGCTCATGCTCCAGGAAAGTGATGATGAGTTTGCGTGGTATATCCAGCAATCCTGTAACGTTGGAAGCAGCAAAAAGTGAACCGCAGTCCAAGCCGGTAAACCTCCCCCACCCTCGCTGCTGTCCAGAGCGTGTCAACAGCCTCCTGTGCCAGCAGTTTATTGTTCGGCAGTTTAGTTTTATTCACCAAGGAAAGGAAGGAAACAGAATGTGAAGTAGATTAGATGAAGGGCTCAAGAGAGATTTGTGTGTAAACCAGCAGCCTGTGGTGTTCCCTCTGTGTCAGATGCTGTGGGAGAACGGCATCAACGGGATCCTGGCTGATGAGATGGGACTGGGAAAGACCATCCAGTGCATTGCTCACATCGCCATGATGATAGAAAAGAAAGTGCTGGGCCCCTTCCTGGTGGTGGCCCCTCTCTCCACTGTGCCAAACTGGATCAATGAATTTAAGCGCTTCACACCAGAGGTAGGTGGACATGTTGTTATCTCACCAGGCGCAGAAGTCTGAATGACTTTCTTGTCTGACTGGTCCTTGGAACTGATACCCACCTCAGCGAGTTAAAGACAGACAGTTGCATTGGGATAATCAAGGTCACACAATGCTAATCAAGCCTATCGCTGCCAGAGAAAGCTCTGTATTTCTCAGTATACCGGAGTTGTGGTGTCTAGTATTGTGACTCCAATTGCTTTTCTTAAGCATGTCGACAGTATTTGTGCAAATACTCTCACTGGCAGAGGGGCGAGACAAAGGTTCCACCTTCTAGCTTTAAGTCAAGTTTGCAGAGAACTTTCATTGCAGATTTGACGGGACTTTTTGTTGTTGCGTGAAATAGTCTTGCACCTTGTCTGTTAATGTCTGAGCAGAGCCATGTGTTTGTCCCAGGTGTCTGTGCTTCTTTACCATGGTACCCAGCCGGAGAGGGCCAAGCTGCTGAAGCAGATGCGCAGACCTCAGGGGCCCCTGAGCATGTGTCCTGTGGTCGTCACCTCCTTTGAGATCGCCATGATTGACAGAAAATTCCTACAGGTAGGATCCATGATCATCGTTTACTTTAAACAGTAATAGTCTCTCATTTATCAACAGGTCAGTATTTAACTATAGAGATGCATTAGTTGTAAAGTAATCGTCGACTATTCTGATAATGAATGATTAACCCTTTGAGTCATTTGTCAAGCAAAAAAGCCCAAAACTTCTCAAATGTGATATTACTGCTTTTCATTTGCATATCTGATTGTAAACTGAATGTTTGTTTTGGACAAAATACAACATCTTGGGCTGTTAATTATAGCAGGCATCCCTGACTATTTTGTGACATTTAACAGACAAATGATCAATCGAGAAAACAATAGTTTTATTAATTGATATTAAGCCTTTTTTTTTTTTTTTTTTTTTTTTCTCCTGTTCTCATGTCTGCATTGTGTTCCAGCGCTTCCAGTGGAAGTACCTGATAGTGGACGAAGGCCACAGGATCAAAAATCTCAACTGTCGGCTGGTGCGGGAGCTGAAGTTGCTGCCCACTGACAACAAGCTGCTGCTGACTGGCACACCGCTGCAGAACAACCTGGCTGAGCTCTGGTCCCTCCTCAACTTCCTCCTGCCAGAGGTCTTTGATGACCTCAAGAGGTATGGATTTTTTTTGGTCATTTTTCTTGTTGATTACTGAGTGATGATCACAATACTGCAACTGCTCTGACTTTTGTAAAGCAAAACTAGAAAATCTTAAATTGCTCATATTAAGCTTTTTGGCTTTTTCCCTTTCCTTTATTGTGTTATATATCTTTTTTGTGCACGTTATAGGTTTACAAAGTGAAAAAACCCAAAGTCCCCCCCCAAAGGGTGCTCGCCTAGCTGCTAGCATGGCACTCCCTCATACTCCTTACCTAGGTACTAGGGGTGGTGCGGTTCACACCCACAGTTCGGTTCGTATCACGGTTTTAGGGTTATGGTTTTTGGTTCTTATTTTTTTCTTTTAATCTTTAACACAAGAAAAAAAATAATAAATAAATATAAATATATATATATATAGATATAGATATAGATATAGAATGCATGTTGCACAATACATGCACACAGTGGCAGTTCTATCTATTGTTTTATTTCCGCTGTCATCATAGGGAACATAAAATCCCAAATGTTCCCACACGCCAGACTATATACGACGCTGGCGCATCCTCCAGCTCCGGGCTGCCTTCCTTATCTCTCCCACTTGACATTTCTGCACGTGACGTGACCTGCAGCAGCACGCCACGCTCCACTTGAGGAGCGGTCGGCTCGGCGCCTATCAAAATCTGACCAATCTTTTAAACTGACCTTTGTCGATCAAAAAGCAGACCGGTTCAGCAACTGTATGGCCTATTTCTCACTTTAAATTTTTTCAGAAACATGTTTCGGTGAACTATTTTTGTAAAATACGATATCGTATTCAGAACGAGACGCCATTTAGAGTCTGTTTTGAAATTCGGGAGCAGCAAGACCCACGTGACGCGTTCGTCCAATCAGCTGCCAGGTGTTGCTTTCGTCACGCTCATCCCCCTCGTCACTTCCAGTAACTGTTTTAACATGATGTCGAAAGTGGGCGCTACGGCAGTAAGCGGTTAGTTCACATTACCAGTGTACTGACGGACCGTGCGACGCACACACACTCCGAACCGAGACAAGGGAACCGAACGGTTCGGATGTTTTTGCCCTCATACTCTGCTTCTGACTGGCTAGTAGTCCTTACCTAGGTACTGAGCATGTGCGACTCCCAACAAAGATGGAACAGAATTGAGATGCCTCACTCTGTAGCTAAAACAGAGAGCTCAACACACAGGGTGTCCTTAGCTGTATAATGGTAGGGAATACCCTGTATATGCAGTTAGATGTGACATTGCTCTGACCAGTTGTTCAGCATTAAGTCAATGCTCAGATTTAACCTTTTTGTTGACATGTTTGCTGTGTAGCTTTGAGTCGTGGTTTGACATCGACACCATTAATGAAGCCGAGAGTGTGGTGGCTACTGAGCGCGAGCAGAACATCCTAAGCATGTTGCACCAGGTCAGTCCTCCAAACCATCACTACACAGTAGATTCATTAGAAACTATTGCACTTATACAAGCATTAAATATGTGTTTTGATAGAAAAATAAGTATCTATGTATGTAAACGTCTTCTAATTCCATTTATAAAGTGCAAATTGGTGGACGGAAGTATTCCCAAGTTCAGTATTTACCCAAGAGGTAACTTTGGTTAAACTGTCTGAATCAGAGATCTGCTCTCATGAGCAGAGAAGTGATGTACTGAGGCAGCTTCTGCAGGAGACCTTTTATTATTTAATGATAGAATGTAGTTCTCTTCTTGTTACTCTTAAGGATCAGCCTCCTTTTTCATTTGGTACACTGTGATGAAATGAAACGCAAATCACAAAATCAAGTTGTTTAGTTGCAAGTTTGAGTGAACAACATGAGAAGAAAGTATAAGTGTGTGTGTCTGTGTCACAGACATGATGATTCTTCAATCCAATAATTGTTTTTGTCCTCAAGACATGCTTTATGCTGTAATATAAGAAACATACACTATATCCCATCGTTTATTGTATCATGATGTTGCGAACACTCTTGGATTGGCCCTGTAAGGGTTTTGTGCATTGTTCTAAAGGTTTTCTTTGTTTCAGATTCTGACTCCGTTCCTGCTGAGGAGGCTGAAGTCGGACGTTACGCTGGATGTTCCTCCTAAAAAGGAGATCGTTGTTTTTGCTCCTTTGACGGCCAAACAGGAGGCCTTTTACACTGCTGTGGTCAACAAAACCATCGCCAAGATGCTGGGCAAGGAAAAGGTCTGTCTGTACTATAAATTGGTCTGTTTGTTTATTTTCCGTGATGGCACAGGCATTATGGAACATGACCTCACACAAATTGCAACATAAACTTTCATCTGATCTAGTCTCATAAGTCTTATTACTAGAGTGTTTGTTTGACAACATTATGGAAAGGATCCCTACAGAGAGGGATTTCTTTGTTAAAGAGTAACATCCTTTTTGTTTAACATGAAACGGCCCCGAAATCACCACCACCAGACTCCATTTAACAGAAATGTCAGTCACCATGAAAAAAAGAGCCAGTAAAAGCTGACTGATGGAAACCGTCTGCTCTCTTGGTTTATTTAGACGGAGGCTCCTGTAGCGTTGACGTCAAGTGGCAGGCCGAAGCGTGGCAATCGAAAGGTGGTCAACTACAAAGAAGCAGATGGATACGCAGAATTTGACGAAGAGAAATATCTGGAGGCGCTCTACAAGGAGCAGGGGGAGAGGTCAGCACTGCCTACACACACCTTCACTTGCTTATTTAGTTGTTGGAAGCGTGGGATTTCCCCCTTTCTGGTCTTACATATCCCTGCCTCTGCTGTAGGGATGTAACAATTACCTGTGTAACGGTAAACCACAGTAAAAATGTTGACTATAATGATTACCGTTTTCATTTCAAATATCACTATTATCACGGTGGATTACCACGCTGTGGAAACCGCGTGTTCCCAGCTTCATCAGAGTCTCCTGAAGGCGCACTGCGCTCAGACAGGAGACGAGGACAGGACGCAGCAGCTCAGCTGTAAACAGACTTTTTTTTGTTTTTCATTCCTTTCCCATTTTCGGACTTGTTGAAGTGATGTGTGTAGCCCAGATCGTAAGTTAAAACTATTGTGTAGCTTGCTAAACTGTCATGGGTTTTACTTCCTCGTTATCTGTGTAAACGTTAAAGCTGAAGTGTTCTGCTACGATGTGGATAAATTTAGCCCATGTTACGACGAGACATTTATTTGGAGAGAGAGATATAAATTATCGCCTTGATAATATTGCTGTTGCTATGTTTCTTATTGCATTGCTGATAGATGTGCAGATTGTTTAATATTACTTGTGCAGCCACGTGTTGATATTCAGGTTGTGTTAGGGCAATTTGCTCCGTTATGGATATGTGTGCCGTAATAGATGTGGCTTATTCTCGGTTTGTGTTACCGAGCAATATGTTACATTTATGTTAATTATTACAGAGAAATTAATATAATTCTTAGTATTGTTTCTTGTTATATGCTGGTGGCTATAACATTTAGTTTTGGTAAATAATGTTCATAGTAAGTCAGATGTTTTATTAATGTACATTATTTGCTTATATTTCAGAACCACATCCAACTTCACATGTAACGTCAAATACAACTTCATAGTTAAGTTCATGTTGGAGTTGTAAATAAATCTTCCTGGATCTCAAAGTCGGACATCTCTGGTTCAAGTTCTTACCGGACCCCCTACAGCGTGCCAGTGTTTCTGTAGCCCGTTTTAAATAGTTTTTACAAGCCTATTGCCTATATTTTTGTAATATAATAAACACTATTACTCTTTTTGAAACTATGTCGGCTTGTGTAGGCCTATGTAGGTGCTGTCTAAACCTATTGAACACACTTTTAAAAATACCGCGATAATACCGAAAACCGTGATAATTTTGGTCACCATAACGTGAGGTTAAATTTTCATACCGTTACATCCATACTCTGCTGGAATATTTTCATCACCATTGGGGATTTAATGTACCCTTTAAGTACTGGTTGTTTAACAAACCTTGCCATGTTTTGAAAGCATGTTCTAGTCCAGGGTTCTTCAACGTTTTTTAAGCCAGGGACCCCTTAACTGAAAGAGATGGATCAGGGACCCCCTTAATGCGTACTTTCAAAGAAATAACAATAATTTGGTGGTCCTCCTGCTGTAACTCTGAGGACCCCCTCTGTTGAGGATCTCCATTCTAGACAAAAAATGCTCTCAGACTTGTGACTGTGTGTCAGTCTAACTTGAATCCTCCTATCTCTTCCAGGCCCCCCCCGGTGCTGGAAGTCAAGAGCCCGCTGGATGCCCAAATCAACCTGAAGCTGCAGAACATTCTCATGCTTCTAAAGAAATGCTGTAACCACCCCTACCTGTTGGAGTACCCCCTCGACCCTGCCACACAGGAGTTTAAGGTAGCGCACAGTCACTTTTTTTTATTTATTTTATTTTTTATATTCACAGAGGACGAAGGTACATTTAGATGAACAGGAATTGAGTAGATGAACAGAATGCATTAGGGCTGGGATGATATGCTTTTGTCCCGGTTCGATTATTTCTAGAGACCTATCATTAGACACAAGTCAGTCAGTCTGACATTTATTTCATTTGTAAAACGGTACATAACCTGTATTGTCTGCATTTTCTGCTTTCGCTCTGTTTTGCTGGAAACTGATATGATGTAGTCACCATCAGCGGTATCGTATAAACGGAAAATATTAAGCTGAATCTTCGCTTAAAAATAAAACAGTTATTGTAGGGAAAAGAATCGATTTTAAAGATCGTTGCAAAAAAATCACGATAAATATGATTTTCTTTTTATTTATTTTTTTATTTTTTAGAATGTATTTAGTAATGAAATTGAAGAAGCACAGTTGGTATGCTAGTTTGTGACACGTTCCCTGCTTGACATACTGTCCATCGTGCTGTCCTCCCTGCAGATTGATGAGCAGCTGGTGCAGAGCTCCGGGAAGTTTCTCATACTGGACAGACTGCTGCTTGCACTGAAGAAAAGGGGACATAAGGTGAGAAGGACACCAGTAGCTAAACGTCAGCCAAAATGAAGTACTATTACTATCTAAGTAACTATTTATCAGCTATTAATGAATTATTAATTAATGAATAGATCTAAGTTGAGGTCTCAGTACTTGCATTTGACCTCTGGTGCTTCAGGGTATATCTACTGTAAGATAAATCACCTGCTGTGAACCACCAGGAAGTCCTTCTTTTTTTATTTTTTTTGTGAATAACAATGTTTTTTGGTAATCACAAAAAACAACAACCTAGAACTCGCTACATCAACATCAAACCACTGACCTTCCAATTAGTAGATGACCACCTAGCCTGGTTATCCTATAGAGAGCTGCTGCTCCTCCAACTGAAAGTTCTGCTTAAGTAACAGGCAGTGAGAAAGTTGAATCAGTGGGTGGTCAAAGGTTTAGAAGTTCCTCCCTAGTGCATGTGATTCGAGGGAGAGATAAACAAATAAAGTGCAAGAGATCACAACACCGAGGCAGCCACTTGCAGGGCCATCTTGATCTAAAAAATCTAAACAAAGTAAAGGCATGTAGCATGTACAGTATTAGCGCAGTAATCTCAGGTACACCTGCTTGATGCTGCTGCTGGTGTGTGAACAATCCTCTGCCAATGCGGTTTGTTGTCCTGTTATATTCTACAGTATGTCAGCGTATTTCTGACTTGTATGTGTGACGGATTCGTTGTTGTGATCCAGGTTCTGATCTTCAGTCAGTTTACGACCATCTTGGATCTGTTGATGGATTATTGCTACCTGCGGGGCTTCCAGTACAGCCGACTTGATGGCAACATGTCCTACCCCGAAAGAGACGAAAATGTGAGTTTTGAAGTTGAAGAAGGCTGTGCAGAAAGGCTTTGTGTAGATTGTATATTGGCTGTATTTTTTTTTATTTTTTTTACGCATTTTAACGCACACGGGTTCATTGATTTGGTCCCGCCCGCCGATCCATAGTTAAGGAAATCCGAAAGCGATGCAGCGCTGCATCTACGCACGGTACTCGCCTGAGATTTTTCTCAGTAATCCGTTACCTCGGGCTCACAGCACGTTATTTTGACCAACAGTGGGAACTGCGGGTGAATGCTTTGACTGTTAGGTCGAACACTTACTACAAGTAGCCAGACATAAAGTCCGTACACTGACAACGGTGCACGCAGCACGATTACAGCAGCCAGGAAACTCCTGTTTGAGCGTATGCGTCGCACAGAGCCTCCACCGAGCAGTTCATCAGTTTCGATCACACTTTATTTGGATTTATTTTTGTATCGCCCCGTTTTGATTAAAAGGGGATTTTTTTTTTTTTGTGAGCCTTTATCTTCATATTTATTTTGATGTGCGGTTAAACACAATGACAGTAGTTACATGACATTGTTCCGTTTAGCTAACCAGTGTACTTTACAATGTGTCTTTTGCTGTAATGCATGAGTTCCATTGCTTTTTTGTTGTTGTGTGATTTAACATTTTTTATTTTTTAACAACCTACAAAACCGACTGTACAACTGGCAACATAAACGCGCCGTTTGCATTTACGGCGAGCAAGCTGCCGATAACGTTACGTTATACTAGTCAAAACTCGGCAACAGCTCAAACATGTCACTGACGTTACCACCTAACGTTACTTAACTTACTCCTCTTCAGCCCCTGTGGGATATAAGGCTGCAAAGAGATCTCTTCATCACACAATGTGTTGCACATCTCCCTGTGACAGGTGCATCTTGTCTAGCAGCTCCTCCAACAACGAGGTGAAAGCTGTCACGGTATGGGTTAACGTTAGACTTCCTCTGTTACAGGCAGGCACCGCTGTGTTCACTATGCCCTATTGCCTGACTGACAGGCTGAGGTTGTCGGCCATTCTTGTCTAATTTGTGCTACTTTTGTAACAGGGTTGCTGTGTACCGACATATCGCAGTGATGTGTTGCTGCTTCCACAAAATTCCTAGCGTCACAGCCCTAGTGTTCAGTTAACCTTTCAAAGTGTAAAGTGGGAAACTACATTGTGTTAGTTATGTTACATTAATGTCAATATGTCCATCTCTTGTTTCTTGATGGACAAGAGTTGAGTTTGCCATATTATGCGCTTATAGCATATTTTTTGAGCATATGGTACATTTGAGGTTATTCTGGACAATATTCTAGACAGTATTTGTTGATGATTTGGATTGATGCAGTAATAATGGACATTTGCATAAAGCAAGCATATTTGTCCGCTCCCATGTTAACCATATTAAAAACCTAAAAAAATCCCTTTTTTTAAAGTACACATGGAACCGATAAAAAATGTGTGATAAATTTGCGATTAATCGCAAGTTACTCCGGACAATCATGGCGATTAATGGCAATTAAATATTTCGCTCTATTGACAGCCCTGGTATATTGTAGTAGCATTTTTTGAGCAGGTTACTGTTGATGGCTCGGAGTATATTCAGCTCATTAGGAGCGATGCAATTCTAAAGAATTCACAACACATTACCCCTCAGTAGACTTTAGAGTGTGTCCGTAATTACTAACGATCAGCTTCTTCTTCCCCAGATGACCAAATTCGCCAACGATCCCGAGGTGTTTCTGTTCCTGCTGAGCACCAGAGCGGGAGGACTTGGGATCAACCTGACAACTGCTGATACTGTTATCATCTTCGACAGTGACTGGGTAGGGGGCAGATTTAAAAAATTCAGAAAAGTATAGTCAACTAGTGTTCCGTGTGTGTGTGTGTGTGTGTGTGTGTGTGTGTGTGTGTGTGTGTGTGTGTGTGTGTGTGTGTGTGTGTGTGTGTGTGTGTGTGTGTGTGTGTGTGTGTGTGTGTGTGTGTGTGTGTGTGTGTGTGTGTGTGTGTGTGTGTGTGTGTGTGTGTGTGTGTTTGTTTTGTTGGTCAGTGTGTGTTTATGCTTCACTCTCCTCTCAGAACCCCCAGGCAGACCTGCAGGCTCAGGACCGCTGTCACCGCATCGGGCAAACCAAACCAGTGGTGGTGTACCGCCTGGTCACAGCCAACACCATCGACCAAAAGATCCTGGAGAAGGCCTCAGCCAAAAGGAAACTGGAGCAGATGGTCATTCACAAGAGTGAGTGGCTTCACTTTAATGGGATACCTAGGTGTATAGGTTTGCCAGATGCACAACTATTTCAGAAGCAGCCGTTGTTACTGAAAATCTGCAGTCTCCGGCTCCCTCAAACAACGCTAATTAAATTTTGTATAAAACAAAAAATCACAAGTAAAGGCCATCCATCTTCGTCCGCTTATCCGGGGTCGGGTCGCGGGGGCAGCAGCTCCAGCAGGGGACCCCAAACTTCCCTTTCCCGAGCCACATTAACCAGCTCTGACTGGGGGATCCCGAGGCGTTCCCAGGCCAGGTTGGAGATATAATCCCTCCACCTAGTCCTGGGTCTTCCCCGAGGCCTCCTCCCAGCTGGACGTGCCTGGAACACCTCCCTAGGGAGGCGCCCAGGGGGCATCCTTACCAGATGCCCGAACCACCTCAACTGGCTCCTTTCGATGCAAAGGAGCAGCGGCTCTACTCCGAGCTCCTCACGACTGAGCTTCTCACCCGTTCTCTAAGGGAGACGCCAAGTAAATACAATCTGAGACAGAAGCCATAAAAAGTGCAAGGAAAAAAATATACGTAATAAAATGTGAAATAAGCTCATATAAAGGACAGTAATTGCAAATGAATAAGCTGAATGTAAACATGAATGTAGTACATGCATAATGAGAAGTAATGTGTGTTAATCGCACATTTTTTAAATGTTCTAAATGTACTTTAGGCCAGTGTGTACTTCTTCTCTACTACTTCTGCTTATTCACGTGCACGTATAACCTAACTCCACTTTCCCACTCTATTTTGTCTCTTGGCACTGCTAATAGCTCTCTGGAGCACATACCTGGTTTTCCTGTACCCCTCTAAATCTCCTGGGGTCTCATTTATAAAATTGTGCGTAGGATTCTTACGAAAAGTGTACGCATGCCCAAAAGCCAAAAATGGCGTAAGCCAAAAAAATAATTCCGATTTATAAAACCGTGCGTAAGCAATGTTCTGTTTACAGATCACAGATTACCCACAAGTGTGTGTACGTGGATCAGCCTCTTATCCCGCCCTGTACACGCCCAGTCTGTTAGGTCCCGGTGTTAGTCCTCTACAATGAAATACAGACACACTTTACACTGTTTAACTTTAGCTGTCAGCATCTTAACTGGGTTTAATCCAGCTGCTAGTTAACGGTAGGCTAACGCTACCTGCTGCCAAGTGTAGCGTTAGCTAGGGTCACAGGCAGCGATGCTTCTGTTGCCTCTAACGTCCGTTTTCGGAGCATCAGAGAAGCGCAGGCATTTCTGTCGCTGAAATGAGCCGGTAGGTAGCGGTCGTTAAGGCACCAGTGCTATATTGGCACCGGGTTTCGGTACCCAACCCTAGGTGGAAGGGACACCACTGTGAGGAAAACCGATGTATACTCTCTGCAAGGGTGGTCTGAAATATATTTTCCAAATGTAGACTTTTGATGATTTGATTTCTTTTGTTGCTTTTCTCCCCGCAGATAAGTTCAAAGGTGGGAGGGCAGAGCTGAACCAAAGTAAATCCTGCATTGATCTGGATGAGCTGAAGGAGCTGCTTAAAGCCAGAGGCACTGAGAAGTAAGAACTCCTCCCTACTCTATATCCTCTCTATCTAGAGAATGGGAAGAATAACTAACGCTGGTTCTTCACTGGGACAAACGTGTCGACGTGAGTGGCGAGTGACATTTGGCTGTAACTTTGTTCCACTCAGAGAGGTGAAGGCCTCAAGGGGGAAGGTGATCAGCGACCAGGACCTGGAGCTTTTGTTGGATCGCAGTGACTTGCTGGGTGAGGAGACAAACCACTTTTTCATTTTTCAGGGGGGACTTGCAGAAGAACTGATTGCAGGGCAGCAGAGTTTCTACTTATTTAGGTTCCCCTACTAACGGGCTTATGTGTTTTACAGTAAAAAGCTCTTCTGTAACTCTTCAAGGCCTCTAAATTTACAAAATCCACATTACATTTTAAATAGAACATCCCAGTGTTTGCAAAACACCGAATACTGTCTGGCCATTTGTCTCATATAGCTCTTTTTTTCACCAAATAGTTTCCGGAACCAAACGGTTGTTAATTTAGTTTTCCACCATCCCAAAAGCTTAAAGAGATGGTTCGCAGTAATTTCACCCTAGGGTCCTTTGCGCAATACCCCCCCCCCGCCGCCGCAAATACAGCTGTAATGTGTTGACCACGTTGTCCCTTCAGTTGACTGTCATAGTACACTTTCTATTGACATTGACTCTTCTGTGTATTGACTACTTGCAGGTAGAAATTGTGATTTCATCTCTTACCTGAATTGAGTTTAACGAGTGAGCTGAAGGCATGTGTCATTTCTTTTCAGACAAAGAAAAGGGGAGAATGAAGAAAGAGAAAGTGGGAGTCTTCAGAGTGATCGATGCCGAAGAGACGTCTGAGATCACGTTGACCTGAAGCGCTTCAGACATGAACTTTTGACCCCAGTCCTTAGACGGCTCTCAACTGCTGTCACTTGTTGTATAGAAAACCTAAAAACTGCTGTTTGTAGACCTTTTTATGTCTTTTACTTCAACTGCCTTTTTAGTCTTTTGTTAAATGAGCTTTTTGTGTAACTACTGTATAATTTTTATTTCACTATCATTTGGGTTTTTGATGGCCGTTGAGCTATTTTGATAAGTTTCGTTAATATTGCCCATACGCTGGCAGTGGCATTAGGACTATCGGAGGACATTAGAACCTGCCAGTGAAACGCACAAGACAACCTTTCATTTTTTTAAAGCCATCCAAATGTAAATTAGACCAGTAGACTGACTGGTGTAGATCCTGTCTTCACTTTTAGGATGCTGTTCACATTATTACCACATTTTTCTTAAAAGAAGTTTATTTATTTTATTATTTTTTTGGGTCTTCACGCAAACTGTCTTCTGACTATTAGTGTGCTTGTCTATGCATCGGTTTTACAAGACAAAGTTGTACTGACGTGATCTAGTCCTGTTCGCTTCAAAAACAGTCAGCCAATCAAAATAGATCTTTATTATCTTTAACAATGTTGTAATCTAAGCACCTTCCTGCAGGTTAAGCTACATGTTCTTTTATATAAATAAACTATGATAACTTTGTTTTTCCCCAGCATTTGCTGAAAACCATTGTCCTGTCAGCTTCGGTTTCTAGCATCGACTTTCAAACTTCCAGAAAACGTGATGCGTTCCTGGAAGGCCTTTTCCAGTGCACGTTGAGTCACATTGGTTCTTGCCATACGTCTCGACAAACGGTCCCACTTTTTAAATCCATAAAAAGATCCTTGTGACGTGAAAGCTGAATGGAAACTGGTTTTCAACAGCTCGCTCGCTCAACTATAATTGTTTTGCTTGAGTTGATGCCTTATTTACTTTGAATGCATGTAACGTCCCGTATATTCGCATGCGCTCCACTCATTCATTTATTGATATTACAATATAATTAAAATATAAATGTTACCATAGGCTGTGGGAAACTGATAGAAAAAATACAAAACTTATTTACAGTCAGTTTAGGATAAAATATTAGAAATATTTTTAGAAAAAACACAGGACATATGACAATTTAACAGCACCACAAACTACAGCCTCCAAATAATCTGAACATTGAATTAACGCCTCTTAATCAATAACCCCTAAAACTGAACATTATACATTATACACTTCATGACAAAATACAATGCATACTACACTATATATATATATATATATATATATATATATATATATATATATATATATATATATATATATATATACATACATACATACATACATACATACATACATACATACATTTTATTTATTTAAAAAAAAAAAAAAAAAGCAAGCCCCTGTATTGGTTGTGTCCCATCTCGGCTGTCCTGAACTGCGTGCATTTCTTACGGGTGGGTCACTTTTCGGGAAGGAGCAGTAACCAGAGGGGTAGAGTACATGCTGACACCCAGGGCCTGTGTGTGAACAAAACAGCCCTGGGAAGTTGCTGGGCCCTGCATCACCAGTTGCAGGACCATGGGTGGGACAGCCAGCTGAGCTACCGAGGGTGCAGCAGCCAGTTGAGAAGCTGGGGGGCCCCCCCGAGGGTGCAGCAGGTAGGAGCTGACACTGGGGTTGCTGCTTCACAGCCCGGCGGTGTTGCAGCTGTGGGCGCAACCTTCCTTTTGGCCTTTGCCTCCCCCACGGTGCCGCTGGGCAGGTGGTAGTGATGAGATGGGCCTGGATGGTGGGGCGCATTTTAGCAGAGGGGGAGAGGGTCAGCTGCCACGGACAAGCGGCTGGACAAGTCCAGCCCCTGAACAATCAGTGTGTGGCCCTCCCTCTTCACCCTCCTGTCGTGCCACTGCACTAAGGTGGTGATGCTCACATCCACCAGCTGCCATGTGGTCTGCTGCATTACTGCTGCATTGGACAGAATGTTCCACCTGACGTTCCTGTAGTCTTCCAGGATGAGAGCCCATCTAGACACTGTGCCAGCCCCCTGCTTCTTGGGAGTGCGGTGGATGGCACAGAGCCTGACAAAAATGGCCTCAATCTGGCGGCAGCAATCTGGCCGCGGTGCAGTGGTGGTGATCGCATGCCTCTTCACACTCTCCACCCCTGGAGTGGACTCTCGCCTCTTCTTAGGACACCTGTGCCTCCCCGTGTCCAGCCTGCTCTAACATCTGGCAGAATACACCACCTGCCGTTTGTCCTAGTCCAGTAGGTTCTGCAACAGAGCAACAATGTTGCCCACCTAAGCAGAGAGAGAACACACTACATGAGAAGACCAAAAAATGTGCAAGTGTGAACATGTATGACAGAGCACCAAGGGAAAGTAGCAAGACAATTCAAAGGCATAACCTCATGACCATTGACCTCTTTGCATGGGTGATTTTAGACCCTTTTTAGGGTGGCTCAAGCCCCCCTAAACATTTTTTTTTTAATAAATTTTAGTGCTTCAAGTGAGATTTTGTGAACTTGTCAGTTAGTGACCGAGGTCAAACAATTACCTTTAACAGAAATGTACTTTTGGCCAATTGGAGGTGGTCTCTTTAGCTGAGTCTCTATCTGATCTGGAGAGCAGCAGACGGTTGGGAAGTTTAACGCTGGTAGTCCCCAGAGAAGAAGTCGGTCATTTCATGGCGCAGATTAGAAGCCAAATTGAAACGTAAGAAACTAAAATTGCTGAATGATGAACGATGTGTCAAACTGGTCGTTATTACTGTGACTTATAAAGTGTCAGGTTAGGTTCCATCATAGTGTTAATAGTGTCAGAAAACGGTAGCTGATGTTCGGGGAGCAGGTGTTAATGCTTTGCAAGGCACTGTATCCGTGTCACATTCTCATTGGGGGCTGAGCCCCCCTAAAGGTCTGATCCTAGAGTCGCCCCTGCCCCTTTGTTTCTTACTGATGTTAGTCTAGTGGTTTATAAAAGTAATCCATGATTTGGCCGCTCCTCCACTGAATGAGCAGTGTTGGGAAAGTTCCCTTTCTACATGAACTAGTTCAAAGTTTAGTTCACACATTTTAAAATGAACTAGTTCAGTTCATAGTTCATACTTCAAAATTTTTGAAATTTTAAAACTCCAAAAATGAACTAGTTCATAGTTCTTTTTTTCCATATGTTGCTTCAGTTCAACATGTCGTTTCAGGTCTGCTGTGGATTTGACTGAAGTGCGGATTTTCTTTTTGAAATCCGGCGGGCAGAGTTTGCTCAGAAGTGTCCGATTTTTCCATCCTCACCGACGTCGCGTTCATGTTTGTATCGCTGCGCTCAGACAATGGGAGAAGAACTAGAACGACAAGCCGAGGTCTTCTCTGTTAGAGGCACAAAGTCGAGAAAATCAGTACCAAGCGAGATACGAGAATGGAACAGCGTTGCTGGTTTTAAATTCAATGTAAAATCAAGCCACACTAGAGCGCCGCTTACTGTGCACCAAGGCTGCAACACAACAAGCGCCTGGCCGCTACGGAAACACAAACTTGCGCATGTTAAATGTGGAACCAAATCCTCCAAAAGATTCAAATAAAGAAACGATTCCGATGGAATCGTAATTTTTGAAACTATTCCAAATAGGAATCGGTTCTCGATGCCCAACCCTACTCGTCAGTGTGTCAGTACAGCTCAGTACAGTCGTAGGCTCCAACACAACAGCGCCCTCTAGAGTCACACAAATGCGACAGGTCACAGAATTTGGTGCAACACCGGCAGCTTGGCTGGGGTTTGTGGGGTAGCCTGTTGATTCCTAATTGTGCCGTTTGTGTTTTGTTTTTTTGTGTGTAGTCGTTGTATGAGTACATGTGACTGGCTGTTGTGGGTTTGTTTTTGTTTCTTTGGTAATTACATTAATTTGAACAATATGCGATGCAGCACCCTGTCGTAGCCTACTGCTTAAGTCACTGTGTATTCATGCCTCTGCAATAGAGTATTGAAATTCTCTAGGTGTTGAGGGGGAGGAATCACTTTTTCTCTTTTTCATCAAACCGCAGTTTTTGCAAGTTCCCGCAATTTCATCGCATAAAATTGCATAAATATCCTGCATATTCCTTCGCATTTTTTAACCCTTGTGTTGTCCTTCGGGTCCCAGTGACCCGAAGGACAACACAAGGATTATGTACTTCCGTTTACTTTGTTGAGAATTGCTCTCTAAACAAGGGTTAATACAGCACCTTAGTTCTTGTTTGTACAGCATTTTGGTCAGCTTAAACTGTGTTTAAATGTGTTCTAGAAATAAACTTTACTTACTTACTTTACAAGAAACAGGGTTTAGAGAGCAATTCTCAACAAAGTAAAGGGAAGTACATAATCCTTGTGTGGTCCTTCGGGTCACTGGGACCCGAAGGACCACACAAGGGTTAAGAAAATGTGCCACATAATCATGGATTTTTGCCCGCAACAATCACAAAAAAACATTTTTCTGGAAGGACTGTATTCCACATGATAATGCCTTAGTGTCATGGTGAGGTTATTCAAAACTGGTATAATTGCCCCCCCCCCACTGATGTACAGTAAGTTAGTTACAGTAGCGGTGTTCACCAACACTCCGACCTAAATTATAGTAACGTTAACTAGTAGTTGACTAACATGACGGTTTCCACTCATATTAATATTACAGGTAACTTTATTACACGTTAGGTTATAGTTCTTTCGTAACATTAACCTAGTGAAAGCAACGTTAACAACCGTTTCCACTCATAGTATTAATAATGATATTACATGTAGTTTATAACGTTAACAGTAATTACAATATAGTTTATTTAAGGTAACATTACTATTGCATCACGATAACGTTACAGCAACTTCAGCTTCTTTTCTATATAAATATTAGATCTATAAATAGATCGTATTTTGCCAAGACTTGAGAGAATCACAATGTGTGAATAACATTTAAATAATGTAAGATTCATTTCCCACTGCAGGCACGCAAACTGGTCAGGGGTATAAAAAAAAAAAGTCCATTTAACAGTTAAATGCATCAATCTGGTACACTTTGAGTGCAAAAACAAGAGGCTATCTATGAAGAATCTATGGTCTTGTAAGCAATGGTGTGTGATTGTAAGCAATTTACCGATAAACACATTGTTTGTATGAATATGAATGGGTATGGCGGGGCAACAACAACAGTCACAACCAAAAAGCATGGGGTTTAGTTCACAAATGGTCAAAACACAAAATCAACTGGAGCACACATTTCAATTTAAAGAAATATAGCAAAGGTGGTGCGGTTTAAAGTGGACTTGTTCTCACTGTACATAGAATGTTGTACATATTTAGTATAGAGGATCTTTGAATTTAGTTTTAAATCCAAAGTTCTAGCAACAGTTGTTAAAGTTAGCTCAGTCAACATCATATTTGGGGTCTGGGTGAAATTTTGAGCGACAAAGACTTCATTTCCTGCATTCTGATGCACTTTTATGGACCAATTTATGGTGGAAATACCTTCAATTAGCCTATGCAAAGAAAAAAAAGATGACAATTCAAAATATATCAAAAATATAATGGAAAGGGCGCCCAGATAGCTCAGTTGGTAGAGCGGGTGCCCATATATAGAGGACGACTCCAACCTGCAGCCCTTTGCTGCAACGTTCCTACTCTCTCACCTTTCATTTCTTCGGCTGTCCTGTCAAATAAAGGCCTTAAAAAAAATATATATATATATAAATATATAAATTGAAAGTATATTGTTGCGTGTCACTGCGCATTTTAAAGTGGGTATATGGAAATCCTGGAGCTTTCTTAGTGGGTATACTGCGTATATCTGCGTATCATGTAGACTACACCACTGCCTTTGCCTAACATCAACAGGTGTAGACAGAAAATATGATAATCCTGAGCTAATTTACTGAATCAACCAACTCACAACTCACCTTTCTTTCTTTTAATACACAACAATAAAGTAATCTGCTGTTAACAGCGTTTCATTTGTATTACTAGAAAGTGCTGCAACTGCGATACCTGCTCATTAGACGTTTATTTTGTTTAGTGAACTATTATCAGATTGTGCACAAAAGGATCAGGCCAAAAGGATCCTAAATAAGGACTAAGACTAAAATTCTTGACCCATTGGATCGTTACCTGAACTATAAACTTAAGGGAATATCCTTTAAGAATAACTAGATTTTTTTTTTATATAACTGCAACAGTAGTGGTTGATCTACTGTTCAGTCCCATATGCTTTGAGTTTCTGATTACAATACAGCCCTACCAGGAACTACTGCTGCGGCTTCTTTTCTGTCTGTAAGCCTGTGATGTGAGGCAGGGTGTGGCCACACAGCCCAGTCACCTGCTCAGGTGTATTCATGCATTCTCAGACTCGCGCTGGAACACTGCAGAACTCACTCCTCTCACTCCTTAACTGATCTCTTCCGACAACAGCTCAGGTTGTTTGCTGAGACCGATTTAAGACTTTTCTTCACAAAGGATTGGTAGTAGGCCACAGATTTTCTTCTGAAAAGCTTTTTTTTTTTTTTACAGAAGCTAAAAAAATTTCTAAATTACTACTTGAACAATTTCTGTTTTTGAAGGAAACAGCAGCAATTGGATCACCTTTCTGTTTGTACTTCTACCCTGAACATTACCTGCCGTTAAGTCATGGAGCGTCTGAAGTTAGTCCTGCAGTACTTTCAGTCCAACTCTGAGTCCATCTCCAATGGGATCTGTATCATCCTGGCCTTGGTCAGTGTCAAACTCTACACCAGTTTTGACTTTAACTGCCCCTGCCTTCCTCAGTATAACAAACTGTACTCTTTGGGAGTGATGATTGTCCCGCCAATCATATTGTTCTTCCTGGGGGTCCTGGTCAACCGACATGCGGGTGTCATGATGGACGAGTGGATGAGACCCATTGGAAACAGATCCAAAAATCCTGCTGTGGTTAAGTGAGTCAAAGATTGACTTTTTAAGTTTACTACGGTAAATCAGTGTAACAGAGGCATATTATGGAAAATAAAAATCTTTAGTTTTTCTACATTGAAGCACTGACTGTAAACTACTATTATTATTATTTTTTTATTATAATGACAACTGGGCCTATGTCTTTCTGCAGGTACCTGTTCTCCTCTATGATCCAGAGGGCCCTGCTGGCGCCGATGGTATGGATCCTGGTCACTTTGCTGGATGGAAAGATCTTCATTTGTGCCTTCAGTGTTAGTGTAGACCCTGTACTCTTCTCAGGTATCGGCAAACATGCAACATTCTACATAGGGAAAATAGTACAAGCTATACTGTTACTGCTAGCACATTATTGGTCTGTATGATGTACCATGTGGTATGTTTCCTCAGGTTTTCCCAACAATACAGGTCTGGATATGATCAAAATCATGGCCAAAGTGCCTTGCAAGGAGGACATTATCTTT
The DNA here is from genome assembly GCF_010015445.1 of Perca fluviatilis. Classification (NCBI taxonomy): domain Eukaryota; kingdom Metazoa; phylum Chordata; class Actinopteri; order Perciformes; family Percidae; genus Perca; species Perca fluviatilis. Next base: position 32,928,681 of record NC_053130.1, on the reverse strand, counting down.
AGGAACAGTTCTTTCCGCAAAGCAGTCTCTCGTTACGTTCGCTGCTATTCACAAGTAAGCTGTTACAACCTGAGCTGGATTTTGTCCCCCCATTACTTACATTGGAATTGCTTTAGGAAGGAATTTCTTCACAGCCAGTATGGACGGGAGGAGCAATTACAGTAACCAATTACTTTTTCAATGTGCATGTGAATATTGTTATGAGTTAGACTTAAACAAATGTGAAACCAATCCTTTGAAATTGGTGAGTACAATGTTGTCATGACTGATAGATTAGAATAGATGGGATAAAAGTATGGGAAAACATGAAAAACACACATGTACATAATGCCAACCCTGCAAACACTGACTTTCACATTAAATGTTGTGGATTGAGGCTGCAGTCTTAGTCATTTGTAGAAGAATTGTTGTGACACAAATACTGTAGAGTCCATTCACAAAATCATGGACCAGTGACATAGGTCTTCACAATACAAAACAACACACACACACACACTCTCAACACGTGGGAGTATCATGAACAACTGGTGCCACTACTGATGGCTCTCTTTACCCTGTGTAGGCAGTTGGCTGGTCCATCCTCCTCTTCCTGATTGTACTTGGAGCACTGGGACGCCTCATCAAGCCCTGTTTTGACGATCATGCCACCTCCCTGCAGACACGCTACTGGAGCAACTACCTCGATGTGGAGCAAAAGCTCTTCGATGAAACCTGTGTCCTGCACGCTCGCGACTTTGCCCGCAAATGTGTGGTGCAGTTCTTTGAGGACATGAGAGAAGACACCGTACATAGTCTTCCCCACCCGCTTTTTATCACAAACTCTCAGATGGAGTGGGAGGATGAAGAAGATGAGCGACTTCATGGGATATCAAAGCAGGAACAGGTGGACCAGTTGCTCAACAAGTGGTACTACAGTAAACCTGAACTGGATGTCACCAGGATAGCCCACAGACCCAGGATGTGTGTTACCTGGAAGGACCGTGATGGGAAGACTTTATACTCTGATGTCTAGGACACACTCAGTGCTGTATAGTTGCAGGATGAATCAGGTCATGGTGATCGGTTCACTAACATTAAGCTTTAGAAACAGGTTAGATGTAGACTACCTCAGAGTAAGAGCATGCTTTCCTGAAGTCAGACTTAACAGGTGGTTGTATATGGGTGGACTGCCAATGCAGTCAGATGTGTATGACTTACATCTGACTTTATATCATGATTGAGCTCTTTGACTTGATGCTTTTTACCCTTTGGAGCAAACCATGTTGCTAGGGTAATTTGGCTGTTGGGTGTGGTCTGGCTGGTTTGCATTCAGGTTGTTGACATGGGGCTCACCCACATTGATGAATGGAAAACATGCAAATGGACATTTGGAACCAAATAACAGACTAACAAAGATTCTATTTACTACTTTATTTTATGTAGTTTACTAAAGATGCACTTATAAATATTTACATTGACAATGTGTATGTATTACAACCACAAAGAATTATACCTACTCCATCCAATAGTTATAAAGATATTTAAGTCTGGACCAACATTGCCATCTCTAAAGCTAGCTAATTAACAAGGTCTCATTCTCTAATAATTTGTTCATGGAGATGTATATGATAACTTCAAAAACCTTCCTTGTTTGTTTTGAATATAGAATAAAGAAGAATAAATCATAATAATTAATAACATTTGCACCATAAATGGATGCAGAAAAAGCACAAGTTTGTTACATAAAAATTCACTAGAATGCAGGAAATGAAGTGGTTGAACCTCACATTTTTTGAGGGGAGGACCCCCAGACTCCCCTTGAGAATGTGTCCCACCATTAACACACATTCATACACTGTGGCCTAGGCTGCCATATAAGTGGCCACCTGCTTATCACATAAACATCACACACATCTTTATCAGATTTTAACGAAACTTGGTATGTACGTTCAGGTCAAGGTGTCAGATGTCTCCATCAGTTTTAGGCAGGACTAATGGGAAGAACCTGAGTTATAGGCAATTCCCTGCTAAGCCCAGTTCTTTACAAAGTTCTTTGATTGATGGTGGCCATGATTTATGACCATCTTGCTAATTTATAGTAGAAATGTGTTTGCAAGGCTCTTTACCAATTTTGGTGTTGATAGAATCAAAATCCACAACGTACTAGTCATTGCACTGATTTTCACATTTTGCAAATTAGCAAAAAAACATCATGGCAGAAGTTTATGATTCAAGAGTGTAGAGCATATTGAGCTGGACTTGTGTGAAAAATATCAAGTGCATCAGACTCACCGTGTGAGGGGCGTGGCCTTTCAAGATTTTTGCATCACCATCAGGCCAAATGGCATCATATTTCATGGGAAGCATTGGCATATCACCATCAGTTATGGTGACAATTTCCATGTCTCTAACTCATTCTGGCCAACAGCAACTTGAGAAAAGGCATAATTTATCATATAATGCTAAATAGGCTACGTCCACATGCACCAATCAATATGACACTTTAGACCCTGGTTATTACTCGCCCCCAGACTATGTACCAATTTTGCAGAAATTCCGTCCACCAGGTTTTGCGGTACTTGTGGTGTTTTTGGTGCCCCCTATGGGTTAAACCCTAAATCGTTGCCTAGGCATGAACATATGTTAAAATTTTTATGATTGCACAAACCATTAGTGAGTTATGGCCAATTTCCTACTAAGCATATTTCTTTAGTTGATGGCGACCATGTTTTTTTTTATTTTATTTTTTACCAATCTTGCTCTTTTATAGTAGAAATGTGTATCTCAGTCCCGCAAGGCTGCATACCAATTTTGGTGTTGATAGATTCAAAATTGACAAAGTTCTATTCATTTTACAGTTTTTCACATTATGCAAATTAACAAACAATCCATCATGTTGGACCTTTAAGTTCCAGAGACATTTTGTAGAGCACATTTAGCCGCATTTGTGTGAGAAATTTCAAGTTAATCAGATTTTTAAGCCTTAAATATACCGTGTGGCCAATTGGGTTAATATTTTTTGGGAACCTCATGCACATCATTTCCAGGCATTGGGCCAAGTTTCTTGTTTCTAGCTCATTCCAGCTCATCGCAATTTGAGCCACGGCGGAAGACAGCGCTTAATAATATATCGGAGCAAAACCAATAGGGTTCTACCCCTTCGGGGTTTGAACCCTAATGACTTAACAGAAATAAGCGTGACAGGGCCTGCTCTACATGTGTTTGATGACTTTCAAGGGACTACAAGGACCTGCAAGGTGAGGTTTATGTAACTGACAGGGGTAGCCAAGCTACTATTGATAACTATTGCTAACAACCTGCATATTTACTGAACTTGTACTACCTACTGACCACTGTTGTCTGTGAGAGCGAGTTTTACTTTGTTATCTTCGAAACCACACTGGGTTGGTTTTTTATTTGAAAAATATAACAAAGAGCACATACCAGTGGGAATAAAGCATTGAATCATGCCTTTTCACTGCAATGACATTGAGCTGTGCCCCTTTTCCTTATATTCTGAACAGAGTTGGATGAAAGACATTATAGAATTTAAGGAGAAGGAAGCATAGTACAGAAGATGGAAAGTAACTTCCCTTATTATTACCGTCTAATAGTACATGTAAGCTAGCAAGGCTATAAGGAAAATCTGCTTATTGGTGCTTTTGGTTGTCCTTTCAAGTCAACAACTGTTTATAAAGAAAATTCAAAAAAAGTTTTTTAAAGTTTGAATGAAACTTAATCTGGATCAATCACTGTCCTCACAGTTTTAGTTTGAGATATACACTACTCACAAGTCACTTTTGGGTGAAATTTCAGGGTGAACCTAAAATCCACTATAATCTTTACAGGTGAACTTAATGTGACCTTCTCTAAACTTTTGAATGCGCATGTCCAACAGTTCAATGTTTCACTACTTTCTGCACAACTTGCTGTTCTCTAACAAGGAGCTTAACGGCAAAATTCACAACAGGTGTTTGATCCATGCATCGACCAATACATTTCCTGGTTCAATTAGAATTGTTATTTAAACAGTCCTCCTCATCATGCTGTTCACATTTTGACATCATGAGACCAAGACGACACCTAACAATTGATCAACAGTACCTCGCTATTGCGAGGCTTCAAACAGGATGTTCTCAGACAGAAGTGGCCCCTGAGCTTAGAGTGTCACAGATTGTCATCAGCAGGTTGCAACAGAGATACAGAGAGACTGGAAGAGTCACAGAAAGGCATAGAAGTGGATGCCCATTGGCCACATCCCACGCTGATGACTGCTTCAAATGTGAACAGTGCCCTGCGGAACCGGATGATGAATGCCACTCAACTCCAGGCACATTTAAGGGAGGTGAGAGGCACCCAAGTGTCACGTTAGACCATTTGAAACTGTTTACATCAGCGTGGTCTGCGTGCTAGACAACCTGCAAGGGTACCTGACCACACCACCAGACACAGGTGTCATCGTCTTGCTGGACGAGGGACCAGTAGTCCTCGGTGCTGTTCTCTGATGAAAGTCGATTCATGTTGAGCAGAAGTGATGGCCGCCAACGAGGTGGAGACGTCAAGGAGCGCGCTATGCATCAGGCACTGTTGTCACCAGACGACCCTTTGGTGGTGGTGGTGGTGGTGGTGGTGTTACAGTGTGGGCAGGTGTGTCTAGTCATTACAGAACTGCCCTACACTTTCTGAATGGTACAGTGACAAACCCATACTACCTGAATAACATCATTAATCCTGTCATTGTGCCCCTGCATGAACAACACAGGCCTAATTTCATCTTCATGGATGACAATGCTCCAGCTCATCGAGGTCGCATCATTAGGGAACGCCTGCTGGAGACTGGGGTACCTCAAATGGAGTGGCCTGCACTTTCTCCAGACCTGAATCCCATAGAAAACCTATGAGATCAGCTGAGTCGCCATGTTGAGGCCCGTATCTCTGTGTCCCAGAACCTCAATGACCTGAGGGACGCCCTTCAAGAAGAGTGGGATGCCATGCCTCAGCAGACAATAACTCAACTTGTGGACAGCATGAGACAATGTTGTCAAGCTGTAAATGATGATCAAGGGCACATGACAAGTTATTGAGACATTGACATTTTTTGTTGTTTCAATACATTTTTTGAGATGAGGAAATCACCATTGCATCCTTCTACTTAAATGCCCTACTTTAATGATATAATACCACTGTAGCTTGAACGTTTTACATTTTCTGTCAATTTCACCCGAAAGCCAGATATCCCTAACTTTTTGTGAGTAGTGTATGTTCCTGATGTGTGTATTCATCCAGGCTCTCAGTTCCTGGGCTGTCCTGCTTTTTTTCGTCATATTGCTCTGTGATTAGCAGCACATGTTTTCACTTGCAGACCACATTCTTTTTCCACTGGGGAGGAAACCGGAGGGTAGTTCCTGACTGTGACTGTTCACTGGTGCCCAGACTGCTAACACAAGACTCAAAGTTGTACGCAAAAAGAGGTACTTCTCTTTCCATTCTTGAATAAAGTAGATTTTATGTTTCCGACTGGATTTTTCCTAGTTTTTCCTGAGATGTTATTGCACTGGATGATGTTATTGGATTACAAAGGCTGACTCACAAGCCCCGCCTCAGGACACTGCCAGAGCGTGAGTTTGCATGACTGCATTCCATTGTTACTGTTTTAAATCAAGTGGTAGGATTTTTTTTTTAAACATCAATGTGGGTATGTTTTCCACTGCCTCTGGTTTCTTTTTTTATTGACTAAAAGTGCTATAAGTGTAACACTTATTTGATGCAACTAAACTTATATTATTGCAAAACATTCACGTATACTTTAGACTACAGTAATAATCAATGATATCATAATTAACTTCTATCAAATTGAATAATGCCAAGATACATAGTATCATATTTATTTCCATTTTCTTTCTCTCTCTCTGCAGCCTGACATTGCTGAAGGCAAACTCACAGCTCTTCAGTGTTATTCTCAGTGAGACTGGACATCCCGACATGGCTGCTGCTGCACTCATCACAGAGAACTTTAAGTTTGTGTCACTCTTCTTCAAGAGTAAAGATGTGATGATCTTTAATGGGCTGATCGCTCTGGGCACTGTGGCCAGCCAGACTGCATACAATGTTTTTGCTTTTGAATGCCCATGTTCCTCTGGGAGGAACCACCGCTATGGCCTGGCTGCCATTGGTGTTCCAGCACTGGTATTTTTCCTCGTAGGAATAATGATGACCAGGAGCACCTGGGACCTGGTGTCTGAGTGTCGGCTCAGAAAGTGCCGGAAATTGTCGGGAGCCGCAGCCTTTGCGGTGCTGGGAACAATCATCGGTCGAAGTGTGGTGGCTCCACTAACCTGGTCAGTTATCTCTTTGCTGCAGGGCCAGGCGTACACGTGTGCCCTCAGTGAGTTTGTTGACCCGAGTACAGTGGAGGGCTTTCCCTCAGATCAGGGGCCAGAGGTAATGGCGAAATTCCCGTGTCGAGAAAGTGTTCCAAAAGAGCTGCAAGGCTTCTGGGATGAAATTAACCGAAGACTGAAATATGAATCTCAGGTATTGAACGTACTTTTTTCTGTTTTTGCGGGATTGTCTTAGTTTTGTCCCTTGTGTATTTGATAAACATTGGTCAAGTGTAGTTATTATAGCAGCGCACAAGTATTAATGTAAAATATCAATCAATTATCAAATCACATTTTCCAATGCCAGTCACTACATTTAATCGTATTTGCCATCAAAACCCAACACAAACCCAAACAAATTAAAGGAAATCTTGGAAAGTACGTTCATTTGCTTTCTTAAAGTGCTCATATTATGCTGTTTGGCTTTTTCCCTTTCCTTTATTGTGTTACAGATCTTTATTGTGCACGTTATAGGTTTACAAAGTGAAAAAGCCCAAAGTCCCCCCCCAAAGGGACTTACCATCTCCAACAGAAAACACTGTTCACAAACTGCTCCAAACAGCTCTATTGTAGTCCAGCCTTTACTTCAGAGACAAACGTAACACATGTTATAATGCTCGCCTAGCTGCTAGCGTGGCACGCCCTCATACTCTACTTCTGACTGGCTAGTAGTCCTTACCTAGGTACTGTCAGGGCACGCCCTCATACTCTGCTTCTGACTGGCTAGTAGTCCTTACCTAGGTACTGTCAGGGCACGCCCTCATACTCTGCTTCTGACTGGCTAGTAGTCCTTACCTAGGTAACTGTCAGGGCACCCTCATACTCTACTTCTGACTGGCTAGTAGTCCTTACCTAGGTACTGTCAGGGCACGCCCTCATACTCTGCCCCTGACTGGCTAGTAGTCTCCTACGTACCGTACCGTCAGGGCACTCATACCTACTTCTGACTGGCTAGTAGTCCTTACCTAGGTACTGTCAGGGGCACGCCTCATACTCTGCTCCTGACTGGCTAGTAGTCCTTACCTAGGTACTGTCAGGGCACGCCCTCATACTCTACTTCTGACTGGCTATAGTAGTCCTTTCCTAGGTACTCAGCACGTCATAAACTCTGCTTCTGACTGGCTAGTAGTCCCTACCTAGGTACTGTCAGGGCACGCCCTCATACTCTGCTTTTGACTGGCTAGTAGTCCTTACCTAGGTACTGAGCATGTGCGACTCCCAACAAAGATGGAACAGAAGTGAGATGTCTCACTCTGTAGCTAAAACAGAGAGCTCAACACACAGGGTGAAAAGAGGAGCTGCAGCAATGTGCAGTACAACAAAATATGGTGTTTTGTAAACCTATTCTAGTACAACCTCTAAATATTATTATGAACCTGAAAATAAGCATAATATGAGCACTTTAACAAAAGTTAGGTGACAGGATTGATACCATTAGTCTGTACTAATGGTATCAATCCTGTCACCTAACTTTTGTTAAAGCTTGAGTCAGGACGTAGTTAGCCTAGCTTAACTTAAAGACTGGATGCAGGTGGAAACAGCCAGCCTGGCTCTGTGCAAAATTCCAAAATACACATAACAACAGCTCACTGATTAACTTGTTGTGTTATGTCTGTTTAATCTGTACACAATGCAAAAACAAAAATTGGAGTTTGGAGTTTGGAGTTACTTGCTGGAACTATTTTTTGATGAACAACAGTGAATCTTGATCGAAACAGATGTTGAACTATTTCTTTACCAAAATGAACTATATTTCTAGCACATGTGGACCAATGATTCATGAGTGTCCACTTAGTATGTAGCAGTATGTAATCACTATGATTTAATTTTGAAATTAACCTAAAAAATTTCAAGTTGTGGTGGGGATTACATGATGTCACTGTGTGAAGCCCACAGTAAGAAGATCAATATCAGTTTTATCTTTGGGTCCAGTTGGTCCAGGATATATTTAACCTAGGTACACAAAGACTTGAAGCAGGAGGAAGCCAGCTCATTCAAAAGTTAAAACATACAATGTCAAACAAATCTGAAAAGGTCTGATTTACATTTACTACTACTATAAATATTGTACTCTTTACTCCACCCCTTTATTTGACAGCTTTAGTTATGCTACTAGGCAGATTTAGATTGTTAATACAAAATATAATAACTAATAACTGATGATGTATTATTATAGACAGTGTGGTGGAAATTCTAATACATAGGGTGAGAGCTGAAATTAAGGTTCGGTCAACAAGTCTTTTAAGTATTTATTCTCTGCGCAAAGAAGGTTTAGGTTTAGTCAATCAGTAGAGTCTGAGAGAAATGAACCAAGAGTTTTGGGAGAGCAGCATCCCTATCTAGTTTCTACAAGGCTGAAAACTAGGGGGTCTTGTCTAAACCTGTTCTGACAATGATGGTAGAGCAACTTGTGGAATTCCACGGTCAAGCACAAACACATCATCTACTTCAGGGTGTCAAACTCAACTTCCCTAAGGGCCACACTAGAAAATGAGAATCACATCAAGGGCCAGACGTAGAGTTTATTGCTTTTATGTCATGGGAAAAGTCAAATATCTTTTACTGTATTATAGCATGTTTCATATAGTCTTCTCACTTACAGTTTGGGCAACAAAAATGACGAAGAAAATGCCAAAAACGACAAATGTTGAAAAAAACGTAAATAGTGAAAAGTATTTGGGCCAAAATGTATTGTGAACCTAAATGTATATAGGGGCCGGATTTGGCCCGCGGGCCTTGAGTTTGACACGTGTGATCTACTTGGACACATTTGTGCTGAAGGCAGAAACTGTGAAAGGTTTTAAGCAGTAGAACAACAAACCTGTAATTTACCAATAATTAAACAACAAACATGTAAATTACCAAGGGATTATTAAAGTATTTCTGATTCTGATTCTGATTAATCACGATTGTCTGTTCTTTTCAGCTGATAGGCTGGCTACTGGTGGCAGGAATATGTCTGATGGTGTTCCTGATGCTGTGTATGAAGCGCTGCTCATCTCCCCTTGGCTACCTGCAGGAGGACTACTGGTCCCAGTACCGCTCTAATGAAAATGCCCTCTTCCAAAACACGGCAGCCGTCCATGCCCGCCTCCTGGCTGCAGAGAATGTTAAGAGCTTCTTTGGCTTTGTGGCAGGCACTGAGGAAGATAAAGCGCAACTGGCTGAGCACCAGAAGGCTAGTCCTATCTGCAGCACTAACTGGAACAGAGTGACTGGTGTCTACCTCTACAGGGAGAAGCATGGACTGCCTCTGTACAGCAGGCTCAATAAATGGTCCACATACAGCCTGGAGAATAACGAGGAGGCCATGGAGAAAGAGATGGACATGCTCAGCTGACAATATTCTTCTGGAAGATGATCCAGTGACTGCAACCATAATGCTTCAGTATGCTTCAAACTGAGTGCTTGTTCGATCATCAAATAGCCACCAATACAACCCCATCCCTCCAAAATCTTACAATCACGAACACTATTTCCATCTTCAGACTCGTTTGGACGATACTTCATAAGACCCAGTTTGAAGCATACGGAACCCTTTATTTATCAATACAAAAGCAGCAAAAGAAAGGTCAAGCAGCACAGAACTAGAGTCCAGCGGAAGAGCAGATAAAGGACAACAGGGTGTAATTGATGTGTTAGCGGGAGCTTACCATCAGTAGTTTAAGGTGCTCTAAGCGATGTCACGCGTTTTTTAGGCTCCAACATTTTTTTGTCACATACAGCAAACATCTCCTCACTATCCGCGAGCTGCCTGTCCCCTGAACACACTGTGAAAAAGCGCAGTCTCTGTAGCCAGCCCCTGCTCCACAAACGGCAAAAAGAATTGTGCCGACCTGCACCACGAAACATAACAAACAGTGTTCCAGCGTTCCAGCCAATAACTGACAAGAAGGATTTTATGGGTGGGGGTTGGGGGGTGAGTGCGCGGAAGCACAAAAGGGAGGGAGAGGGGACGGGATGAGGAGGAGGAGGAGGGAGGGGCAAGCTAGCCTTGTTTTGTTTGAAAATACTTTGAACGTCAACAAGAAGTGACCTCACCCCACACCGCTTATAGAGCACCTTTAATAAGGGTTTCACGGTGCCCACTATTTCCCCCTATAGCCTCTCCAACTGGGTCGGGGCCATTGTTTTAAGGTTTGTTGTATTCCAATGTTGGAACACGCAGAAGAAGTAATAAACAATTACCAAATGTACCACCTTTTTGACTTAATATCAAATAAAAAAATCCTTTTGTACTGGGCATTGAGGTGGTAGGTCATTTTCAGCTGTAACTAAGATAGACATAGATCCCATTTACAGCAAGTGATTTGTGTTTTGATTTTTTCGCCATGTATGTTGAGAAGCCCGTCTGCTCTGAAGATGTTTCATTTGAGATACTTTCTGTCAAATGCTTTTCTCTAAGTTCCTTTGCAATGTTCCTTTTAAAAGCTAACATCCTTAATTAATGAACTCAACACCAAAAGTGTGGCTGTATACTGTCTCTATGAATCTGTCAGAGTACTCCGTACAGACCCAGTCCAGACAAGATGTGACACTTTATGTGATCCTGATCAAGTCACATGTTCGTCCTTTATGTGATGTGTTGGAAAGGTTTCCAGGCAAAATAGAATACGAAAAGTTGTTTATATGTCATTTTGACACGAATCCATTTAATAAATGACATGTGGATGTTTGCAAGTCTCTAGGTTTGACATAAATGCATAAATGTAATTAAAAAAAAAAATAATAATTATTGATTTTCAAATATTGCACCTGTCAATACAGAACAGAATATTCTGTAGCCTAATTTGCCGTCAATACTGCCGTATCAAATCAGTATATATTTATGTTTAACATGAAGTATACTACTGCTTGAGCAGCAGCGTTTCTGGCGTGCAAAGACATAGAAAATGCCACGCAACTGACACGCAACAGAAACGCCATGCTCATGCCACGCAGGCAGTGTGCAGGAGCCCCAGTATTGCGCTCCTAAACGTTGCGTTAATGGCATCAATGTATTAGACTGATTTGGCTATGATTCCTCCGAAAATTACACATTTCACAGCTTTCCTCACGTAGAGACGGTTGTTAGGTGATAGCAACAAATACAGCATGTATGCATGGCCACACCCTGCACGGCACGTAGCTGCCCGTTCTATTCGCCTCGGAAAAATAAACTGGACAAAGTTACAGTTCTACCGTGAGTTCTACAAAAAAAACTTTTCTTCTTAATTTGCATGTGCCATTCTGGGGCTTTTTTATTCTATTATACTTATTTTTGTTAAAAAAGAAAAAGAAAAGAGAGAGAGAGAGAGAGAGCGAAAGGGGCTATTCATAAACCATTCGGGGCTGTAGCTGTGGATGCCCAGGCCTAACGACACCTCTGAGTCCAAGAATAGTGAAATATCTTAACCCTTGTGTTGACTTAGGGTCAATTTATATCATAAAATATGGGAAGTAGAAATAAGTGCTGAAAATGTAAAGAAGAACATTGGAAAACGTTGGAAAAACCAAAAGCAAACTGTGAAAAAAGGTGTCAAAAACGTGTTTTTTTTTCAAGGTTGACGGGAATAGTAGAGTTTTCTGATATAAAACAAAAATTGAAAACGGGTCACTGTGACCCGAAGTCAACACAAGGGTTAAATCAATCAGTGAGAGCACTTAGATTTTTTTTACAGATGGATCTAGATCCAGTAAGTGGGAGAGCTGGGTGTGGTGTGTGTGGAGCAGTTTGGGATGAAAATTGGCCAACCAATTTCTAATGAAAGCTCTGTTCTCACTTCTGAGTTAATGACAATAGACCTTTTTCACGGCAGACATGTTGACATGTCATAGTAGGAAAAGCACAGGTGTATTCAAAACCATTACTGATGGCTGCATTCCACTTAGGAGAGGTCCTGGTATTAAACCATTACTGATTGCTGCATTCCACTAGGAGAGGCCCTGGTATTAAACCATTACTGATGGCTGCATTCCACTTAGGAGAGGTCCTGGTATTAAACCATTAATGATGGCTGCATTCCACTTAGGAGAGACCCTGGTATTAAACCATTACTGATGGCTGCATTCCACTTAGGAGAGGCCCTGGTATTAAACCATTAATGATTGCTGCATTCCACTAGGAGAGGCCCTGGTATTAAACCATTACTGATGGCTGCATTCCACTTAGGAGAGGTCCTGGTATTAAACCATTACTGATGGCTGCATTCCACTTAGGAGAGGTCCCTGGTATTAAACCATTAATGATGGCTGCATTCCACTTAGGAGAGGCCCTGGTATTAAACCATTAATGATGGCTGCATTCCACTTAGGAGAGGCCCTGGTATTAAACCATTAATGATGGCTGACCCAGGGCATGCTGGGAAACGCCGGCCTCTCAGCTGATATAACAGCTGATTGGTTCAGAATCGACTCAACATGATTAAGTTTTATATCAACTTCTTATTGATTTTGATTTGGAGGGATTTTAACTGGTATTTGTCTGATTTAAAGGTTTATTCTGTACAGAACACATGTTGTGAGGCTGATAGTGACGTTTAGAAGTCAGAGAGACTAAATCCGTTCAGATTACAGATCATCTACAGTCTGTTGTTAATTAAAATCAGCAACAGATCACATGGAGAGCATTTTGACAGCTACTCTGTCTTAATAAAACCACCTGGAGACTGTAGGAACTGATATATGGGTCGGATAACATTTTATTAAATCGGAATCGGACCACAGTGTTTCTGTCAGTTCCTGTTCAGCCTGAAGGCTGCTGGAAACGGCTGGAAAACTATCCGACTTGAGAGCAGATTTTTGTCCCCGCCCCCGGCTGCTGCCGCCTGCTCTCGTCCACTTTACAGGCGAGGCGCAGTTCATCTCGAACGAGCCTATTGTCTGCTGTGAAAAAGGTGGATTGAGGAAGCCAGAGAACTGTTCTGATTTTGCAGCTGATTTGGAAACTTTAAGAGTAGGAAAATCTGAAGCTCGTCTTGACATTGTTAATGACATCTTGAATGTTATATATTTTTTTTTTTTAGTGCTGCACACTGGGGTGAGGGGGAATGAGCAGGTGGGCCTCCTTGCAGAGGAGAGTTTAAGAAGAGAAGTAGATGTCCATGTATCATTGGGGAGAGTGGAACTGAGAGAAGGAATTAAAGAGGGCTAAACAAAAGAATGGCAGAGAGGGTGGGAAAAGACACTGGAGTTAACCTGAAGTTAGGAAAGATGTTTCTTTATTTCTCTGTCCTCTAGGGACTCAATTAAACCTTTTTCTGGCTTATGTGAATGTGGAAGTCTTGAGACAGTGAAGCATGTTTTCCTAGAATGTAAAAGAAAAGAAAAAAGTATAGTGCAGAAAGAAAAGTATTCTTTGTTAGACTGGCGGGACTTGAGACTTTTTTCTGATTTGTCTTGTGATTTCATTTGTCTGATTTGATACAGGAATGTATGTAAGAATCTAGTTCAAACTTTGACCTGTGGAGGGCAGTAATACAATATTTTACACTGCCGGATTCCAAGAAGAAGAAGAAGAAGAAGAAGAAGAAATTTTCACTGCGCATGTGCGAAAGCCTGTAGGTTCGGGCGGGCTGATTCAAAACATAAACAAGATGGATCTAATATCTGCGCTGCAGTTTCTGAAGTTAAATGAACTTCCAAAAGGTAAATTGTGTATGTTGTAAACGCCCTTTTCTGTTATAACGTTATCGACTGACAGGAATTTAATAAATTCGGTTATTTCAGGCCGCCCTGGCTGTTTGTCAAGCAAAGTTGATTGCTAACGTTAGCTATTTCCCGGGTTAAGCGTCCTGTACAGTGAGAACGACACTCCCGAGTCCCATTCACATATCTAGCGAATGACCTATCGCCGCCTGCTTTGGAAGCAAAATACCTTTTAAAACGACCTTCAGATCTTATACTTGAATCGTTGCGAGCCGGTGGCGATTTCGGCATACAACTGTCTAGCTAAATGTTAATATTAGCTAAGTACTTCTCTTACAAAATTCCCTCACTTTGTCCACGTTCGGACACTTATTGGCTGACATTCTATCAAAAATATCTAGCTAGCTAGCTAGCTACCTAGCGTTATCTATCTATAACACCCCTACTCCTCGCTGTAAAGTTAAACACTGGCCGTTGCTGGTTTTTCAGGGGTATTTGGTATTAGGTCCCATCAAGGCTGTCAAAACTACCGGATCGTACTTCCGTCCTTCACAATAAAACGACATGCTTCAACATCTCTGAATTATGCAATAAAAGCTCCTTAATTTCCAGTACAGTAAAAATAGAAACTTTTAAGAGGGAAAGATCGTCGCTCGAGCGTTCTTACTTCTTTCCCTCATCAAAGTCACTTTCATATACTAATTAGCTAGCTAGACATGAAAATGTCCATGTACATATATGAAAATTCATACGTAGCTAGATTGTAAGATGGGTATGAATTAGAGGTGGGAATCTTCACTGATCACCTGATTTGATTACGATTATCATGTCAGCGATTCGATATCTCGATGCATCACGATGTGTCAAATAATTTTTTCTATTAAATCCATGTAGGATATTTAATTCATAGCTTTTCAAGCTTCAAAAACAAAACATTCTGTAGTGCTCTAATACTAAATAAAGTGGATACATAAGACTACAGCACAGAGCACATGGCACTTCCTGAATGTGCAAAACATACCAGAATATGTAAAAAGAAATGTTGTTAGGCCTACATTAAATTGTAAAAAGAAATAATCGATTATGAGCCGGCCGATTATCGATGCAGCATCGTCCATGTCCACGATTCGATGCATCGATTATTTGATTAATTTCAACACCTCTAGTATGGATCAATTCTGCTAACATTTTTGGTGACGGTCGGAAAACGTAAAGTACCGCGAAAAGACTGGTTAAGTGCGTAAGGTCGGAAGTGTCCGAATATGGCCATAGCACTAGCAGCGGGTGGTGTCCTAACGTGGACACAGTGAGCTAGCTACTGTATTTGGGACACGTGCCGCGGTAAATTCGCTTTCATCAAAAAGCACAACTGTCATTGTTCTGAGGGTGAATATGTCATAAAAATTGGTCTTTTTTTTTATTTATTATTAAAAGCAATAATTTTTGCCCTCAAACACTTACCAGCTTTTAATTTCCCACAGAGAACAAAACTTTCGAAATTACGCAATAAGGTCTGTTGCTGTATTGTATCACTTTAAACGTTTAGGCAACATTAACTGTTGTGATTTCCAGCCTGGGTGAACGCAGTGTGGGACTTGGAGTTCACAGAGAGAACACCACTGGATGAAAACATAGCGGAGGAGCTCGCAGGCAGTGGAGACAAGGCCTTCATAACCCTGTACCAGTGTTTACTGGACCATGCTGCTGAGCAGCAACAGTCTGCAGGCAGAGATGGAGCTTCGCAGGTAAAATTTTCTGTCCTATGCTCCAGGGAACACAATTTTTTATTTATTAAGCAACACTTAAAATACAATGAGCCATGTTCTTTAATGACAATTATAATAGAAAATACGTAATTGTTGCCAAGTTTAAATACATAACAAAATCACCCCTCGGGTTGTAGGAAGAAGTTCAATGTGGTGGAGACCTGTAAATTAAAAGTATTAAAAACAGGGGGTTTCAACGTCAATTGATCAACAAATTATCTGTAATGTTTGAGCCTACAGCGTAATGGACCACCACAGTTCATGCAAAGGCCTACTCCACTTCGCATCAGGTGTTAAAACCAACTGTACCAAAACACCGAATTGGACTATTATTCAGTCAATAGGTTTCCATTAAAGTCAATGTGTGTATTTTCACTGACTGCGGAACGACTGCGTTCCGACTCCAGAGCAGCTACACAGAGCTTCTACTTTTGCCGGACGCTGGAGAGCTCCACAGCAATTCAGCACAGGGCAGATAGTGCGGGACAGGAAGTAGAGCACAGAAACAAAATAAAACATCCGGTTAATATTCAAAATAAAATACACCGTGCTCACGGCGGATCATATTTCCCTGCATTACACCTTGAAAACCTCGTAATGGGCGGAGACAGGCCTGAAGTCAACTGTTGTTGGTTTTGTGGTTCTGTTTATAGAAACTACATCCTGTTATATCACGTGATCATACACAAATTTGCGAGATCTCGTGGGTCCTCATGACTTCAGCTGTCAGTCATGGCCGCAGCCGTTGCGCAACAAATCTGGAGCGTTCGGTTCCATTCAAAACGATGCAGCTGTCTTATCAGCACCAGCCGCATGTGTAAAATATATCAGCTGATGAGAGGGAGGCTGGCTGCTGAAAATCAGACGTTTTGGCACTGCAGCTTTTTCTTTGGCGCTGGCTATAAACCTCTTTTGGGGGGCGCCAAAACCTTCTCTATGCAGAAAAACGCCTGGAAAAGAAATATATTATGCTTTGTGTGTTGATGTATGCCAAACAAAATGTTTTGGCCCTTTTTGTTTGCACATTACACTTTGCTATATTTAGGGCTGTCACTGTATTGATTTATTGCGTACCACACACATTTTGTGACTCATTCAAACTACCATGGTTTCTGGCAAGGTTTTTTTTTTTTTTTAATCTGTTATAAAATATTTCATAAATAAACTTTTTGAATGCATTTATTCCTGTAGTAGTCCCATAATAGCATCCCATAGAGAGCTGCTGCTCAACCAACTTAAAGCTATGAAAAACTTGCTGGTAGGATGAAAAAAGGTGAAAATGTTTGACAACTTAGTTGTCAGGTATTCAAAAGTTCCTCCCTGGTTAATGTAACCAGAGTGGGAGAGCAAATAAACAGAAAAAGAACTAGAGAGCGCAACACAGAGGCTGCCATCTTCAGCTTCGTACCTCTCTCACACAGGCTTTTGTGTACTTTTAATTCACGTTTGTCTGAGTAGCTGTAGGTGTCTTTTGTAATGGATACTTTTTAATGTGCAAATACATATTTTATTTTTTAGATTTTATACTGAAATGTACTGAAGCTAGTGGCTCCCTGAAATGTCCCCTGTCTGGGCAGTAAGCACAGTCTGTCTGCCATGTTGCACTGCAGAGTATCTGGGCAATTCTGGGGGAGAACGAGGTGTCGATCGAGTCTCTGGTGGCTGTGCTGTCCTTCTTTGTCCTGACGGGAAAAGCCAAAGCGGCCAACGTCCAGCAGAGGGTGAGCGGTCTACATGCTGCCTCACTCTACCTGCTGCTACTAGGAATCCCAGGTGAGGAAATCTAAAAATGGTCACACTCAGCAGGAGAGCTGCCAGTGCTCTAGCCAGGACTAACTTCCATCCCATTAGCAACAAAGATTCTAGCATCCTCGAAACATCAGTGTGATAAGAACTACCAAAAATTACAGAGACTTATCTTTGGGGGGAAAAAAAGATTTGATGTGTGGACTGATTTTTTTTTTTTTTTTTTGTGTGTGTGTGTTTGGCCCATGTCCCATCTGCTAACATGGAGGGGGTGGGTATAATGACCTATACCGTAACCAGATACCAGGGGGGGGTCGAGATGTTTTGGCACACTTATACAGTCAATGCGTCAACCTCCTGAGGGAAACACTGAGTTTGGTTTTTTTTCACTTGGCTGCTTGTGTGTGATTCAGTACCCATTGTATCGTATATTAACAGTTGAGTAATGAAAAATATTTTGAACAAAAACACTTAATTTTAAGGATTGTATTGTTTTTGCCTAAATATCTCACTAGAAAGCAGATTGGATTATAACTCTTAGGACTTAAAGATATGGGTAGTTCATTGAAACTTAGTAAGCTTATTTTCGTTGCACTGGCTATCATTTCTGTTGGTAATAAGAACATTGTACCAATCAAGTCTATTGCTGAGATCTAGGAACATAAAATCAACAGGTCGCTAGAACCAAGAGCAGAAAGAGACGGAAATAAACCTATCGAGATTATTGAAACCCCTTTTATTTTGAAGTGAGAGCTCTTTCAAAATGTTATGGTGAGTGCGGTGAACTACAGTGAGTATAGCAGGTTAAAGGTCTTCTATTGATGATGCATGACCATTTTATTGCTTACAGGGAGCATCGCCAACAAGGTTTTCCATGAGGTTTTGTTGGACACGTGTTCAGACTTGACCTCTCACTGCTGGCCTCAGGACTGTGGAAAGAAGCGCAAGAAGGACGGCCTGAAGAGTTCTCAGGCAGAGGGCAAACGCTCCAAACCACAGCGACCAGACACTCCAGAGGTAAAGTCCTGTATCGGAAATCACTCAAACCCAGTTAGAAGTTGAATTTTTTTAATTTTTTTGGTTCAGATTGAAATGGCTTCTGGCTGGATTGCCATGATGTCCACAAAGGGTGGATTTTTAAAATAGCCCTTCAGACAATAAACCATAAATCTGGAGGGAGTCCAATAGAAGCGATGCATAATCTTGAACTGAATGAGGCGCACGCTCACATCACGTGTCATAGTTTTAATATTCCTACAGATTCTGCCCCACTCCTACTAACACTTCTTTAATTTCCTCTATAGTCAAATCCACATTAAAGAGTTCTCCTTGCTCCTCTGTCAGTTTGGGAAGCCCTAGTGGCTCTATGAATTGACACATTTCTTCATTAGTATAGGTAGATAATGACCTATAGAGATCAGTGTAAAAATCTTGTTAATATTTACAGTGGCTATAAAAACATCTCCAGAATATGATCTAACTGCAGAAACAGTGGAGGCTGATTCTTTTATGTATCTAGCAAGCAATTTTTGTCTTTCCCTGAATACATTGAGTTCAACCTTCTGAGAATATTATATTGGTATTTTAATTAGTCAGGTTTCTCAGGCCATCCTGTGACATTCTTCGTTTTAATCTCCGTTTGATTTTCCTTTCTAGTTCTAACAGTGCTTTAGCACTATTCCTCTTACGAAATGAAGCATGTTGTCACATCAGGGCGTGCATTATAGCTCGCCCCTGATCACTGCCTTTAAGGCCTCCCATGCCACCCCTGAAGCTGACACTGAGGAAAAATTGATCGCCAAGTAATCTTTTAGCTCAGATCTAAGGCATTTTATATTTTCTGGCTCCTGTAAAAGGGAGGAGTTAAGGCGCCACCTATAAGAGCACCTTGTCTCACTTTGAGGCAGCAGGTGTAGGCACACAACGCATGGTCAGAGGTTACTATATTTCCTATCACACAACCTATAGCAGAGGGAGCCAGTGATTTGGACATAAAAAAGTCCATCCTAGAATGTGTTGTGTGAAAAAAAATGTATAAGCTCTCCCAGCTTGGTTTAAAATTCTCCAGATATCAACCAAGCCTAAAATCTTACTCATCCTCTGTAATGGGAGAGAGGCTCTGGGTGGCCCTGGGGGATGCAACCCTCTAGAACAATATTGGTGGTTCCCTACAGCTTGTAATTGTTTTTCCAAATCTATAAAAAAGGCCTGGTCATCTACATAAGGGGCATATACAGTATGTTAGCCAGAATTTGTTCACTCTTCAGTGTTTTCCACAGGTTGATATTTTACTTAGGGTAGTGGGTGGCACAGGATGTGACGGTGCGGTGATGATGGCTGGGTTCAGTAATAAATTAGTCAAAGGTTTATGAACTATTTATTGAAAACAATAACTAGGCTCCATAATATTACACAGAAAAGTTTGAAATAAATAACTTTTTACATATTAAACATATCGGACTAAAAGATGATACAGATGAAGTGTAGCCATGATGTGCTTTGTCAGTTAAATCTGGTTGGTTTGTCAGATGTCATGGTTCAGCAGATAAAATACCTGATAACCCGGAGCCCAAATAGGCTATTATACGTATCGTTAGGCTAACTTAACGTTAATGCTTTAATTCATACAGAAAGTTACGTTATTAAACATGTAACTTTCTGTATGGATCACACTATTTCCTATTAAATCCTATAAGACTAAGGCTATCTACAGTAATATTTTTTTGTTTGGTTAAATCATTGTTCTTTTTTTTAAGTGTTTTCATCCGTGTTTTGGGGATCGTAAACACTGTTTAGTAGGCTACTATACATGTCCTTGTTGTAGGGCTGGGCGATATGGAGAAAGTCAGATATCGCGATATTCTTGACCAAATACCTCTATCGATGTTGCGGCGATATTCTAGGGTTGACAGTTGGTGCTTTAACAAAATATCTTCACTTATGCCAGAGTAACACAAGGAAATATGTCCAATAGGATCCCAGCCGGTGTTTCACATTAGCGTCAGTCCGTGCATCAAGAGAGCCGTCAAATCACTCCATATTTTCTATGAATGCAATTGCCTTTCGGGGGCATTCAAATGTCTTAACTCCAGCCTTGGCTTCTATTTTAAGTTTGGCAGCATACAAAAATGAAGCTTTTTCTTACATTCCTTGAACCTGTCACACTTTATCTGTGTCGCTCTGGGGAAGTCTGGAAATAGCATAATGTTGTTATTCTGTCAGGATAGCTTGCCCTTGCCTCTGTCTGTGTGCACGCGTGACTCCGATACAATGTCTGGTTGCAATTTGCTCATTAACAACTGAGTATGTTGCTTTTGACATCGAAAACGTCATCAGTGATTGAGTGGACACTCAGGGCGAACTCTCTGGACGAGCAGCGGCGCTCAATCGAACATCACAGACGTTCAGGGAGCAGCGGCTATAGTGCTACTAGAGAGTAGGGGGTGTCTGGAAATGATAGTGTACATGTCTCTGTTATCTTTAGATGGAAGTGGATGAGGAAGAGGAGGAGGAAGAGCCGCTTCATTTTTCTGGCCATGACTTGATGAAGATCAGAGATGCGGTGGTTCTTCTGGTCCAAAGCCTTCTCAGACTCCTGCAGACATTTTCACTCAAAGACAGACCACAGAGCGCCAGCAACTGCACACGGGTAACTAATGATACCATCATCACACCCACTCCATACCACACTAGTGTCTTAAAGTGTGGGCAGTTAACCTGTTGCATTTTTGTTTTTTTTTCTCCTGCAGATCTTTAGCAAGCTGCTTTACTTTGAGCCGGTCATTGGCGAGGTAACCTTTGCTGCTGAAAAGTGAGTTTTTTTACTTCTCTCATTGTCTTGTTAAAGAATGTATCCAGGATTTTGGAAGAGTGGACAGTTTTGTTTAGGGGTGTCACAATTTCAAATTTGAATCGAAAATTGATCGAAATGATTTTTACATTTTGTCTATCGAAATGAAAAGCAGGGTTGGCAATTCCCCCAGTATTTTTTTTCTTCTCTCTCCACACCCAGTACCTGCGCAGGTCTGAAGAGACAGTGTAGTTTGCCGGCTGGTAGCATGTAGCTAAAGACACAGGGTATAGTTGGCTTACTGTTTTTTTTATTATTAGTAGTTAATGAAACCGATAACCGCTATTTGGAACCGATATGCATTTACAGTAAAACTGAAAAACGTAAAGTCAATTAAGATTTTGGAATGTTACAAACACAACACAAACCTTTGTTTAAAGGCTTTAAGCAATTATCTGTCTAATAAAGCGAGACGTATCTGTATGTATGTATTGCCATTTTTCCATTACATCGTACCTGCTCGACTCGGCCACGGTGCCCCGTCCTCCTTTTTCCATTGCAGATTTAGTACTGCCTCATGCGTGAGGCGAGCGTGGCTGGTCGTCATAGCGACGCAACAGGAAACTGCCGTGACCTAACGCGACACACACATAGAACGTCGAAGGTGTGTTGTTGTTGCCACAGCCAGAAGACCCATTTTGTTTCAAATGAAGCTGGAGGCAGCCAAAACAACACCGCTGGCTAAACTATTTAAAAACGGTGGGTTTGTTCAGGACACCCTCCGCGTCTGTTGCTAGCAATGATGACGCAGTTATTAGTGACAATTCTCTTCGACCAATCAGTAGTCTGCAGGTTTTCACGTCACCTTTTGGTATCGCCTCAGCTCGCTTGGAACCTCGACGGAGGTGATACTAAAAGTAGCTGTTATCTGATACCAGGGACTTTTTTTCATAATGGAAATGTTTTTTTATTGAAAACAACATTGGCATATATTGTAGTGTTCAATTTCACACTAACATCCATGTGCTTCTGTCTGATGTCATCCATTGTCGCCTGGCTTTGACGAGGGGGGCGGAGAATTGGCATCAACTGTGTGCTTGGCTATCAAGTGGTATTTTCAGACTGGACGTGCTGCGATGATAGCTCAGTACTTTGGTCTCGTCAATGGAACCATTTGGCAACTTTTTAAAATAAACTTACCATTCAGAATCTTATTGGCATCCATTTCGGCGTCGCGCGCTCGCCATCCACTCAAAACGTAACGTTAGCCTACTACTCTTTGGCCAGCTCGCAAGCCCAAACACGCCTTTAAAATGGGTTTGCGTTAACGCATTTAACTGACAGCACTACTAATGGTGCTTCCAATTCCACTTTGTTCATTTTGAAAAACTCAAACTGTAAAGTACCCTTCTGTCATCTAGAAGCCCACATTGTGGCTTACTAAAAAGAAAATCTTTAAAGGTGCACTATGAGTTCCTGCGTGGTTTCAGTGCGATTTCCTTTTTATCTCAAATCGTAGGCATCTCTCCTTGATCCGCTAGCTGCCTGCCCCCTGAATACGCTGTGGAAAAGCCCGGTCTCGGGAGACAACACAGGGGTCGTAAACGTCAAACAAACACAAGGGGCACAGGCTGTGCACCAAAATACAACAAACTACTCCAGCCAATCACCGACAAGATGGTTGTGGGAGGGGGTGGTTGTTAGTGACAGTTTGCCAGGTAGTCATGACAGTTACCGAAACATGGGGGGAGGGGCAAGCTTGCTCTGTTTTGTTTGGAATTTACTTGGAACGTCAACAGAAGTGACCGTGCCGGAACTCATAGTGCACCTTTTAAACTGAAAATCAAATTGTGACCTTTAATGCTATAGTGGGTAGTTTCTTTCGCCCCCCATAAGGAATATTAAGTAATGACAACACCACTGGCAACAATAGCACATCATTTAGGTCGAGTAAATGAAATAGCAATAATTCCTACTCCTTAAATGTTACCAAACACATGACTAACTGTTCACGAACAGTAAAGCGACATCTGTGTGTGGCCTCAGTCACTTTTCTTTTTCAGCGCTCTCCAACTAAGAAAAGCCACACCAATGATTTTCCATATTTTACTTACTTTCTTGGATTTTAGTCCTTCTGCTGAATGTGTAGGTAACTGACTAAAACATTTTGTGGGTACTTCTTCAGGTTTTGCCATGCTTTCACCTTTGGCAGCAGTCCAAAGGTCAACGCTGCTGTTGCCTGTTGTCCTTTCTTAGTGGTGACGTAAAAATAAATCACTCGAGATGCTGCGCGAAAAAGTCGCCGGACTATACCATTTTGTAAACCTAGCTGAGAAATACAGGGAGTTTTGTGGAGCTGATAGGCTTAATTAGCTTTGTATCAACTAATGGACGTTCATTAACTATAGCTTTTAAAATCAAAAGTCAAATCGAATTGTGGATTCGGAGAATCGTGAAACCCCTGGTTGTGTTATTTTTGCAGAGATATTACCAAGCTGAGGAGTGTTCCTGAGATGTCTTTCTATGGCTTACAGCTGCTTTGCTCGCCAACACACGGAGATCAGAAAGATGTAAGATCCAATAATCATGGTCCATAGTATGCACACTTAGGTATTTTTTAGGTATAACTCATCTAATTTCACTAAAAGGTAGCAGAGTTGATGCTTGATGTTTTTCCTGATGTTTTTGCAGTCTTTGTGTTTTATTGTCAAGTACTGGAGAGTATTAACTCCTCTGGTCTCTAAAAGTATTCAAAAGTATCTCATAAGACGGGTTCAGAAGAAAAATATTATTAGTTTTAATGCCAAATCGGAGATATGTCCAATCCTAACTGGTGTTTCTGTTGTCCAGTCTCTGCGAAGGGTTTTCCACCAGCTTCTCTACGTGATCCTGATGATGAATAAAGGCAAACAAGGGAAGCCCTCCCTCCTCGTACCCAGCCAAGCCATCCTTTCCACCCGTGACCAGGCCATCCATTTTGTTTGGTGAACAGCTGTTTTGATCAACTGTAGAATGACTTGTGTATATCTTATTGTGTTGCATAGCATTTTTGCTGAGATTTGAACCAAGTGAAGACGTTGAACATTTAAGTTAATTCAACTGAATTTGATTCAGTTTTTTTTATAGTATCAAATCATAACAAGCGTTCTCTCAAGATACTTTACAAATAGAGTAGGTCTAGACCGCACTCTATAATTTACAAAGACACAATAATTCCAGTAATTTACAACAAGTCCAGTAATTCCCCCAAGAACAAGCATTTAGTGGTGAGGAAAAACTTCCTTTTAGGGAGAAACCTGGGACAGACCCAGGCTCTTGGTAGGCGGTGTCTGACGGTGCCGGTTGGGGGTGTGATGAACAGTGGCAATAATAGTCACAATAAAGATAATGGAACTATGACTAGAAATAGTTGTAGTAGTTCATTGAGTAGCAGGGCACTGCAGGGCATAGCAGGTTAAGAGTTTTACATTTGTTAAATAAAGTACTGGACTTCATCTCCACAAGATGCAATGACTGAAATATTCTCCTTAGTTGGGCCTACACATTATTGCATGAAATGCTTCATGTGTGATTGGTATAAAATCATTAGCCTTATTTCAGAGATTGGAGCCAGATTGGTAGATATATTAGCCTGACACCCGAGATGCTTTGTTAACACAGAACTATCTGAGAAGCCGTCATTGGAAGCTGTTTTGGAAAACGCAGGCACTTTAAAAAAAAAAAAAACTGGCAGGTGATTGGATGAACCATCTGTCTATCACGTCCGCCACTGTTGTTTTAACAAACCGTCACGGCCGTCGCACACCTAAACCGAGCCTGTAGCTGCCAGTAGCTCCTCACTGGAAGCTGATTGGTGCGGTGAGCTAGTAGTTCAGACACAAACGCATTAGCCTGATGCCTGACGAGATGAATTTTCGTGATCCTGTATGATCTTTTTATATTGCGAGAATCCAGCTGCTATGCAAGGTATTTGATCTATAGCTACAAGAGAAATGTGATGCTTAACATTTCCTGATCAAGTTGCCTTGTCCCAATCCTGATCTGAGCCTTTAAAGGGGTGATAGAATGATTATATAGGGTATTTTACACTGTTCCTTAAGGTCTCCTAATGGGGTATGTAACATTGGTTGGGCTGAAAATTGCCCGAATGCTATTTTATTAGGCCCTTAACTACCCTGTGAATATGGCTCTATTTGGAACAAGAGCTTTTCTTCCAAATATGGTATGCTAATGAATATTCAGAATGAGCTACGCGCTGATTGGTTTGAGCAAACTACATAGAAACATATGGGAGACTCAGCAGCAGGCCTCATATTTCAGACACTGCAAAGTTATACATTGTTTGTCGGGCTATTTCGTTATTAAATTAACTTCTGAGACTTTTTTAAGCGAGAAATCAACTATATAAAGCTCAAATATGGGCCGTTTTACCAAAATTGATGGCTAATTGCAAATTTGGTAAGACTGTGTGTCGGAGTTCAGCCGCTGGTGCTGCCTCGCCGCCCGCTGGTGCTGCCTCGCCGCCCGGCCTGCCTTCCTTCACAGCCCCCGGCCTGCTATGAGGTACTTGGAGCTCCGTCACGGCTGGCAGCCCACAGCAGGGACTACCAACACCGCTGCCCTGACAGAGCTCCAGGGCCTTCAACTCCCCTCTTCCTGCTAGCTAAATGGCCAGTTGTGTGAGCGTGAGAGCGCCGTCAGCGAGCTTGTTACACCAGCAATCTCTTACCACATGTTACACACATGTAACGCCACTTATACAAAATCTAACTAAAGGTCTTATAAAGCTAACAACGGTGCCGATTTCAAGTTAATGAATATTTGTGAAGACAAAGTGTTTCGTTAGCTGCGACTGTCCCTTCAATCCTAGCTATGTGTAGCTACAAACCACGGATAGTTAGCTTCGTTTTCGCCTTAATTCGAGTATATTTACAGTTTGAATTTCGTCACGCCACTTATACAACATCTAACTATATGTCTTATAAACCTAACAACGGTGTCCGATTTCAAGTTAATATTTGTGAAGACTATCTAGGTGTTTCGTTAGCTGTGACTGTCCCTTCAATCCTAGCTACAAATCATGGATAGTTAGCTTCCTTTTCGCCTTAATTCGAGTATATTTACAGTTTGAATTTCGTCACGCCACTTACACAACATCTAACTAAATGTCTTATAAACCTAACAACGGTGTCCGATTTCAAGTTAATGAATTTTTGTGAATTCCAGAGGAATT
This sequence comes from Perca fluviatilis, assembly GCF_010015445.1. NCBI lineage: Eukaryota > Metazoa > Chordata > Actinopteri > Perciformes > Percidae > Perca > Perca fluviatilis. Next base: position 32,902,161 of record NC_053130.1, on the reverse strand, counting down.
CTAAGAGGAGGCTAGCTAGCTCTCATTGATGGAGCTCCATCCAGCCGCAGGATCTATCGATGAGACTCACGGACAAGCGGCGTTTATTTCCCCAATCGTTTGTTTAAATAACTCAACACATTATAATTACACACATTAAAAGAGTAACTGGAACCTGTGGTAAGAGAATGCTGGTGTAACAAGCTCACTGACCGCGCTTTCACTCACATACACCGGGCATTTAGCTAGCAGGAAGAGGGGAGTTGGAGGCCCTGGAGCTCTGTCAGAGCAGGGGCGTTTCGTAATCCATTAGCCCAAAACAGTGACTTTGCGCGGGTATGGAGTGCTGTGGGCTGCCAGCCGTGACTGAGCTCCATCTACCTCACAGCAGGCCGGGGTCTGTGGAGGAAGGCAGGCCAGGCGGCAAGGCAGCTACACAGGCAGCACCGGCGCTGAACTCCGACACACAGTCGGACAAAATTTGCAATTAGACATACATTTTCGTAAAACGGCCCATATTTGACCTCTACATAGTTGATTTCTCGCATAAAAAAGTCTCAGAAGTGAATTTAATGGTAAAATAGCATTTGAACAATGTATACAATTTCTGAGATCTGCACGACCTAGATTCAGAAGACTAACTGATCTCAGGTCAGTTGTGTAGCCTATGCAAATGTTGGGGCGTGACAAAGACAGACTAGAGCCAAATGAGGAGGAGCCGAAATAGTTGATGTCAACTATGGGGCTCGTTGAGATTCGCCCGTTTTCAGAGGCAGTTTCAAATAGTAAGATTTGCAGAGAAAAGAGGTGTCAATGGGATTTAGAGGTTCTATGTATGTCCTAGTTACCCACTAAACTGTCATTATTCAACTATGACAAGGTAAAATCAGTTTTGCATTCTATCACCCCTTTAAGTATACTCATTAAGTATCGGCAAATACAGAGTCTGATCCAATATTTCTATTCACTTTAATGATAAAATATCTATATGAGTTATTGAAGTAACAGCTGTAGATTACACCTATGGCTTCTGTAATGGTTAAATTGGGAAAACTGACTCAGGATTAGAAGTAAAAGGACTGTAGCAACCAAAGTCACAGGACTTCAAGGAAAAGGGCTGAAAAATGCATTGTTAACTGGCTTACCATATTTGAAACAATGTCAATGAGGGAATTGATGTTTTTAGATACATTGTTTATTATAATAATGTAAATGCACTTGTCACAGGAAGTTTGTTGCATGGATGTAGAATCCTGATTGCCATCTGTTGTTTTTATCAATATATCTACCACATCAAAATCTTTAGAGGTTACTAATCTATAAAAATGTATAATTGCTTGTAATTTTTCAACATTATCTCTTTATGGTACCCACATCTGTCCTAATTTATTCAGACAATTGCATCTTACAATGCAGCTGTCAAAAGAATAACGTACAAATGGTGACATTAAGCAACTCCCTCTCATAATAATTCCTTTATTTCTGTTGGTGGAAGGATCACTTCACATCAGGATAACTTGTTTGTTGATTACTTGAATGTATTTCTAGCCATTTAACTGTAGACAATGTTACAAACAATATAAGACTTTGTATGTGATTTATGTGTTTGTGATTGCAGTCATCTTGTGGATGATCTGAAAGAGCTGGCGCTGCCTTTCCTGCATATCCTCCTGCAGCATATCTGCTTCCAGGTAAATCCTCCTGCAAACACTCAGCAGTGATGCACTTCCTGTTTGTGTAAAGTTCAGAGAGTCTGTGTCAACTGTTTCTCTTAAAGGTATGAAAGCAGTCCCATCCATGGCTATTTTACAGATGTTTTTGCAGTTTACAGTTTGATGTTTGCATTTTTTCCACTATGCTGATGCATCAGTATAACTTATAGTGTTTCTGCTGTGGATGTTTAGATTGTGGAGAAGAGTGAGTTTCGAAGCCATGGAGCCCAGGCTGTGGGTATGCTGACGTCTCAGATGGCAAGTACAGACTATGCCTGCTTCATCAAGTGGCTGTTTAACTACTCCAGACACTCAAAGGTAACTAGTCCGAATTGTCACCTCAAACGCTACATGTTGATCTGGTCTGTATTTTATATTTTTGTCATGGTTCACACTTCACACCCCAATATATGATGATTGCAGGTTTTTGTACATGCTCTAGTCGATAAGGACCTCTTCCTTAATCTATAATACAAACATGAAAATTATATACAACACTGATTTTGAACCCAACTGTTTTAAGATACACTGCACCATATTGACGAAGCCTAATATTGACTAAGCCTATCAAATTATATATATTTTATTTATATATATTCAATATAATCAAGAGTGTTTTCCAAAGTTCTATATTGCCATGCACCTTAGCTACATAGGCCTAGCAAAAGTTACAGATCAGGTGAAAAAACACCCTGATATTTTGTGTATCCCCTCCCCTAACATGCAAAGGGTCTATCCTACAATCATGTGTGTTATTTTCTGTGTTTTTCAGGATAGACCCTTTGCATGTTAGGGGATGGACGGGTTAGCAAAGACGGGGTATCCTTGTCAGACCACACCCACAGAGAATGGACAGATGGAGGTAGCCTAGATTAAAGGAAAAAATATTGTTCATAAACCTGCATGTGATGTCGAGTCAGTCAACACAACGTTAACTTTACTCACCAACAGTAAAACGATGCTAACTAGCAGGCTACTGTTAGCCATTTCAGCATCATATCAGACCGACCACTGTGCTAACGTTACTATCATCCTCACCAACCTAGCTTTGTGGACTTTTGACTACTAATAACCAAGTGAAAGATAAATCATTCATGGTAATTATGTTACCTGTTGAGAGGAAATGTGGCTACATCTGCATCGTTCTTCAGATCTTTAAAATCCCGGAGCTCACGCCACCTCTGAAAAGCCACTCCATTATTCACGGAGTTTTGGAAAACTTTTCTGCAGCTCGTGCCCGGGGAGGGGGGAGGGGAGAACGCTATATATGCATGTGCATGCCTGAGCAGTGATTGACAGGCAGATAGACCACCCCTGTGGCCCTGATTGGAGAAAATCGACCGGGAGCGGTGGAATTTTGTCAATGGCACTACAGGCTGTTGGAGGTGCCAGAGGAGCTGTCTTTTTTTTTTTTACATAATTCATGTAGTTCTACTGGAACATAGGGTCAGTTTCAGCAAATATGACAGAAAGTTAGTTTTATAAGACTTACCTACTGCATCTTTAATGTCACAGGTGCTACTGTAGTAGCCAAAGCTGAATTGAGTGGGCAGTAATAACACATCCACGCAATCACAATCACCACACATACGGCCTCTAGTTTTAATATGGACCATAACCATATTAAAACTAGAGGCTTGAAACTCCTTTGACTAGATTATTGCTTTAAATAACAATCTAATAGGCCTACTCAATAAGTAAGCCAATAAAAGACAGGAAAATACATATTAAAGCAGGAGGCCACTGTGGAGAAACAGAAAGGTAAAATTGCGTGTAAATTAACAGGCAATGCTGCTTTTCTTCTTCAGTGCAGCCTTAAAGTACATATAGACAAACAGGACCACCGGGATAGCTGCAACCATGATTTAGGTGCCACCCTAATCCAAGGAAACATGCTGGGAAAAATAAACCCATAAGGACTCCGGGGAATAAGCTCCCCAGAGCTAGGTTAGTAACAAGCATTTCTGGGACAAGACACACAGATGGAAAGAAAGAGAAGAGTGAAACTCAGTGTGTCAAAGGAAGTCCCCCGGCAGTCTAAAACTATGACAGCATAACTAAGAGAGGCAGGTTAAGGAGAGGAGCCTGGTCGGGCTAGAACTCTCCCCAACCGGATCGGGCTGTACTGGCCTGCCTTCCTCTACTTTGATTATATCATTGGTTATGTGGTAGATTAATCTGACGACTATGAAGAGAAGCAGAGAAGAGAACAGGTGCTGTGTGTGCAGCAATACACCCTCCCCCGCTGGTCTAGACGAACGCTGCAACTGCTCACTCCCTAACTAGAAGCTTTATCAAAGAGGAAAGTTTAAAGTTGACTTTTAAATGTGGTGACGGTGTCTGCCTCCCGAACACAGACCGGGAGCTGGTTAATGCCAATAAAATGGCTGCAAATACCCCCCAGTGAATATAAGCTATCAATAGCTGTAATCTAAGGCCTGGGCCCCATTGTCTACCTGTACCTGTATGTGTCGGCTACCTTGCTGAACTGCTGCGGCTCGCACATGTGTGGTGTCCATACAGACAGTGTTGCTTTTGTGGCCCTGCTACGGCCAGCCCTATCTTTTTACATTGAGTTTGCCTTTGATAATGGCCATCAATAATACAATGTTTCGTTTCATTATTCATGTAATTTATATGTATTTTAGACAGAACCGCTAAAGGGCTTTTAATTTGAAACAAACAGGAACTAATAAGTTAAAAAAAAAAATTTTTATGTTTGACTTATTGTACAGATTCTACATTGCAACTGTTGTGAACGGTGTAATGTTGCTGGTATGATGTCAATATGACTATCAACAAATCTATTTTTGCTGAGAACCGTACGCATAAAATATAGGGCACACTGCAGATCTCTATTTCAGCCGAGCCGCGCTGCTCACACAGGCAGCGTGGTTGCTCTAACCTGTTAAAATGGGCGTTGCAATGAAAGCAATGAAATGAATAAGTGCTGCTCAGGTAGGTGGTGCAGCCCAGGTCTAAATTTCAGTCAGGCTTCATTACATCCTGTCAGTGGTATCTGTGTGTGTACGGTCTGTTTTGCTGCCTTATGTAGATGGTGTGCCGGCTGTTTTCCGTGGACGTGGTGATGGTTTTGCTGGAGCAGCCGGAGAGGAGGCTGGAAGAGTGTCAGGACCTAGAGCTCACCTGCTTCCTGCCTCACAAGTTCTTGATCCAGAGCCTGCTGTTCGCTCGGCGGATGGATGACTCGCCCACTGTCCAAGGCCACGCCCTTGCCTGCCTGGCCCAGTGTCTGGAGCTGCCTTCTTTCAACGTCACGCGGGCTGTCCACAACCTCTTCTCTGCTAGTGAGAAAATTCACACAATGGAATTGTAAAAACATCTGTATTTGAAAATATACGTTGTCCTGTAAAACAAGTGTCGATATGATGAATTTGGGCTAATTTTGCATCTGAAACCAGGAGCACTTTTAATAGACCACATTGTAGAGCTGAAGTATGAAAATACATAACTCTTTGAATTATAAGAGAATATAAGGGGAAGTTTGTATATTTTTAGAGCTGCTGTGTTTGTATCTTAAACTTTCCACTAAAGTAACTTGTCTACTTTCTCTGTTTAGCTGGAACCCAGACAGTACTGGAAGGTGAAATTACTGAAGGTACACTCTTGTTTCTTCATTACAGAATTTACTGTTTGACAGTACAGTACACACTCAGGCATGTTTAGCGAGTAGGGCTAGGTATCACTTAAAAAAAATTGCAATACTAGTACCCTTAAAGTGATATTAATATTATACCATATAATATTTTACCATTCCATATAAATGTCTTTGTTAGCCTGTCAAACCATTTAAAATATGACCGGGAAACCACCAGAGGAAGAGATTGGACAAGGTAATTCAGCTTGGAAACACAAACTCGCCCATCTATTAACATCACAAGAGATTTTATTAAATAATAACTTTAACTATGTCTTTTAACTGGGGAGGGAATAAGATACCCAGATAAACAATACCTTGCTTTGGCCAGTTCAATTGCAAAACTCTTAAAAAGATTCTGCTGTGAAGCCGTCGGGCCCTGGGGCTTTACTCACAGGCAGGGCCCCCATTTAAGTACCTTTTTTTGCAGTTTGATAGCCAGGCCTGGTTCACTCTTGTGCATGTTGTTTGAAATGTTGGTGTTTTATAGATATCACTGTATGTTTCAGGGAGTTCCCAGCAGAGTCAGAAAACCTACCGCACTCTGCCATTCAGGACTGTGGAGATAAGCACCGCGGACAGCTCCGACTGTGACGGTGAGACAAACCAACCTCTGCTACCATTCAAATGATTTTAATGACATGCATTGGGTATTGAGCGGCATTTTGTAAATTTATGGGCACGAATTGTTTACAAGCTTGTGTAGGTATTAATACCCTCAAAGTCTGACAAGAGATGTGTTACCATATATTTTTGATGCAGCAAAAGAGAACCTGGCTCTTCTCCTGAGGCGTGTAAAAGACGTGAAGACTAACGTGAGAAAATCGGCATTGCAGGTATTGGAAACTTGGAAACTGAGCTTCATCAGACAGCTTCATGTTTCAAATCCAAATAATGATGAGTACAATAAGTGATACGTCACCAGTATATGAGTTTCACCCTAGCTTTCTGTGCAGTATACAAATAGATGCACAGATGATCTTTAACCTCTGTGCTCTGCCGTCCCTCCACAGGCCCTTGTGGGTCTCCTGAAACACAGCGTAATCCCCATGAGCTGGGAGAACCTGGCTACATTGTCAGAGCGCTGCAGAGACCCAGCGGTTTCTGTGAAGAAGAAGGCCCTGCAGTGTTTAGGAGAGCTGCTTACTGTAAGTCTCAACCAGCAGCCCTGAGAGACAGTACAACATTTTGCATACTGATTACTTTTCCCAACAATCTAGCGACGAGAGAAGAAAATGTGTTACACAATTTCCAATACACAAAAACATTTTTTTGTTATTTTCTCTGACCACTAGGCTAAACCGGAGTGCAGTGTGGTGCAGAAGGCATGGCTGCAGGGCGTGGTGCCAGCTGTGGTAGACTCTGAAAACTCAGTACAGGACAAGGCCCTGGAATCTCTGGACCAAGTGCTGCTAAGCCAGGTCAAACCGTACTCTGCCAGTCGCCACCTGGATGCCAGTCAGAGGCTGACCTGGGACCTGCTAGGCCTGCTCTGTCATGATTGCCAGCACCTCGGGTGGGGAAAACTACATTCAGTCCAGTTTGTGTTTCATACAAAATAAGAACATGTCATACAGCAGAAATGATGTGAAATACTAAACACTTTTATTTTTGTATTTAGATTGAAACTAGTTAAAACACAATGAATACTGAATATTACAACAAAATATTAGGTATTAGCAGTCATTTCAATCATTATTTCTCTCTTCTTTACTGACCTACAAATAGTGTCATTGCTGGGGAAATGATCACATCCCCACTGCTGTTGCTGATATTTTTTTTTTGTCCCCGGTCTGCAGCCGATATTTCAACAGGGCCTTCACCATCTGGTCCAAACAGAACAAGTTCACACAGACGTTCATCACTAACCTGATCTCGCACACTGACGCTGATCACGCCGCCGGGGCCTGGCTGCTGCTCTCCAAGGTTGTTACTTCGTCCCCCAGACTGCCCTACGGGAAGATCCTGGATGCCTGGGACAGCATGGTCAGGTGAGAGGGACACACAATATTTATTGACATTTACAATTGAGGTCACGTTTGATCTTCAGCTAAGAATTCAGTGTTACCTAGATTGTTTTAATGTATTTACTTTTGCTCTTAGTTCAAAGGATGTAAATGTGACAACCTGCTGTCACATCCTGTGTGTGATGGGAGACATCGCCGCACATTTGAACGAAGATACCAAGGACAGGATAGTTAGTAAGTAAATGAAGTGTAGGATGATGGGAGAAATTTACAGGATGAGTCTGGAATTGTCATAATCTCTCTGTCTCTCAAATTGAAATTTCAAATTCAAAGGCCTTTATTGCCATGAAAGTTTCAAGCACATTTGAACCAGTCCCTCACATCGTACTCACAGCTGTGCATCGGCTGATTGAAACGATGCCCTAATTTTAAATTGATTCTTGATTCAGTACAAAGGCGTACTAATCTCAGCTAATTAGGATCTACTTTCAAGTTTTCAGTTATTCATTCTCAACAACTACAGAAACATGTTGGTCTCAGGCTCCCTCCAACCATGCTTATTACAGTTGTATAAAACAGTAAATCACAAGAAAAAAAGAGTCCAAGTAAAAATATAGGGATAAACATAAAAAGTCAGCTGTTTGTTCATAAAGGTGGTGTGGCAAATTGTGGCATGAAAGCAAGATTATACGTGTGTATAAGATTCCCTGGAACTAGTCCATTACTTTAACATGACAAATTCAGTCTGGTATTAGGCAATATCTAGGTTGTTATACTAGGAGGCCGTTGCTGTTAATTGGAGCGATACGTTGACAGAGCTTCCATATGGGGATGGACAAGCCACGCCACCATATGTATGTATGTCTATCTGGGCATTTGGTCTATCCACCATTAAAATAATTTCTTGCTTAATATTATTAATATAATTTAAACACCTGAGTTATATAGAACTTCACCCCCCGTACAGTTGTCATGAAGGGTTATATTAGCTATAATGACAAACTGTTTCTTGTACCAGCTCTAAACCTGTTTATTCTGCTGTGAAGATTTTTTAACATAGGCATTGTCTGACACAATTTACGGTCTTCTGTATGTAAACAACTGTCTGTCTCTCTAGGTGATCTGATGTCTTGGTTGAAGACTTTTACTTTGTCTCTGGAGGTGATCTGTGCTGCTGTAGAGACTCTTTATCAATATGGACGCAGTGAAAACATCAAAGAGACTCAGGTTGGTGATCTTGCCTTTTCACTTTAAAATTGCTGACATGCAGTAGGGCAGCACTGTAATCAAGCTTTTTTTTCTGCATCGTTTCATAATTAGAAATGTTAGGATGCAAAATGTAAACCAAAGGCCATAGTTTGGAAAACAGCTCTGTTAAGAAAGTTTGGGCCTTAAATAAAAAGAAAAAAAAGAAAATTGTGGCAGCTTTTAAACTATTAAATAGCATTTTCACGTATTTTGTGATTCTACTAGAACATGTTTACATGCTTTAATGTTCAAAAAACACTTGGTTTCTCATACTGCCCATGGCTTCTGCACCGGTATTCACCCTCTGTATGAGATGCTCTGTAGGAGCGCCTGTCTCTTTAATAACCCCTCCCGAGAAAGCCCAGTCTGCTCTGATTGGCCAGCGTGTTTCCTTGAATCTCTGTTCTGCTCCAGTTTTGTTTCACTAGTAGCAGCTGGAGCTACTGCAAAGGAGTATATAGCAGAACTTTGTACCGTGAAAAATCACCAATAAAGGATTCTAAACCAAATACTACAGAACCGGATGTCCCAGCAGTAATGTGACCCAAAATTGACCAGCATTGGCCGCCAAGATTACAGCTATCTGGCGTTAGCATGCAGCTACTTAATAGTTCGATTTTAATGGAACGACGCAGCACTTTCTACCGTCGCTAATAATCGCAGATAAAGGCTCCTGAACCAAGTACTACCCAACCGGACATGTTTCAGCAGTAATGCAATCTGAAATTGGGGAGAATTTAACAACATTGGCAACAAAAATGACATTGTTTATTGCCGTTAGCATGTAGCTAATATTGTTACCAGTGAACACTAATCTAGTATAGCAGCATTTTCTACAGTCAAAAATAATCGCAGATTAAGGATTTTAAACCAAATACTACATACCAGAAACGTTTCAGGAGTAATGTGACCCGGAATTGGGGAGAATTTAACAAAATTGGCAGCTAAGATTACATATTTTACTGCTGTTAGCATTTAGCTACACACAACAATGTTAAAGGCTCTGACACACCAACCCGACGGCCGACCTTCGGCAGAAAAGACGCTAATCTGTATTGCCGCCCAAAAAATGAAAACCGGCAGCTGATTGGCCATTATGGCGGCTTGTTTGGAATACGATCTCATATTTTACGAAAATAGTTCACTGAAACGTGTTTCTGAAAACATTTTAAGCAAGAAATAGGCCGTGCAGTTGCTGAATCTGTCTTCATTTCAGATCAACAAAGGTCAGTTTAAAAGATTTTCGTCCGATTTTGAGAACCGTTAGTCACACTCATCCCACTCGTCATTTCCGGGTTAGCGCTCCACCAATCATTGAGTCCGACTGCCCGCCTTCCGATTCAACAAGTCGAATCGGCCCAAATGAAAGCCAACGGCTCCTCCGACTGACGATGGCACGGAACAGACTCAAGTCACTGACCTCGCCAGACTGTCCGGCGGCCGATAATCGGGTTGGTGTGTCACCGCCTTTACGCCGCAGTATCTTTTAAAAAAAACACTCTAGCCCTGCCTACCTTGAGCCGATGACCAATCAGAGAAGTTTGGCTAAGTGTTGCGTAACACTCCACAGCAGGGCATGAAGTTAACTTTTTTGACTACCAGCGACAAAAATCCACCTGCCACAGTGACTTTTTACCAGCCAGTTTTTTTTTTGCCTCATAAAAGGTGAAAAACAGGACTTGCTGTGTCTCTATGACCCTATCCTGTCCTATTCATGGTAGTATCAAGCTTGAAAATTGTATCAAGTGCTGTAGTAGGGGGGCCAGCTTTGATAATACTGCATAGGGGTCCGGTGTTTGCTCGTTACGCCACTGCATATAAGAGATGAGATGTCTGACAAAACCAGGAGTAGCCTACGTGCACCACAACAACAAAAAAACACTGGTGAATGTGGACCATAACACATGAGTTGTTGCAAAAAAGTTGCAACTTCTTTTGTATAGTTCTTAAAAATAAAAAAATAAATAAAAAGGAGTTGTTTTGGGGAGAATAATAATTAGTACTATTAATGAATTACTCTGGGCTGAGATTTTCTAGGAACCTCACCAAAAAGGCTCAGGATGATGATGTTGGTATAATATGAAAACGGCACAAAATAATAATTTATTGAATGAATCAAATATGAACATATCTCTCAGTGGCTTGTTGATCTTTACATTGTTAGTTCATTTCCTAACCTGGGCTGGGACTCGCATTCATATGGTTTAAAGTACTTACTGGACTTTAACTTATCATTGCACTTACAATAAAGTAGCTGTCCTCAATTTAGGTCATCCTGTAGGTCTCATCTGCGTTTTTGTCCCGCATCCACCGTGTGTGATTGTTTGTGTGTGTGTGTGTGCGCGTCAGTCGCGGGGGAAAGGGAGCAACAGCCCCGCCCACTGCAGACAGCTGACAAGATTGAAACAGCAGCAACTTTCAGAGACTAAAGAGTGAAAAATCGTTACAGTTGATGCTACAATGTATACATGTTGGCAGGACGGTCTGAAATGTTTTGCACGGTCTTTCGCTGTACGTTTTGTTGGTAAATGTGAGCTGTTCGAGTCACACACACGTCTCGTCTTCATAACAGAAACAAGGAAATTAATTTGACCCGTTCTCACTCCCGCTTGGTCAGTGGCTGCACGTGGGACTGCTGGGATTGTGTTAGTAATGAAAATGTGATAGGGAGCCCCGGCTGTCAATCAGTGTCTTCCAGTGATGCGGGCCCCTGATTGGACCAGGCCCGTAAGCAAACGCGTACCCTGCTTACCGATAGTTACGCATCTGAATCACTTAATTCTCATTGACAGTGTTACACGCCAATTGCAAAATTCACCCGCATTTGGCAGTTGGGCGGGTGATAATTTCATGCCCTGCTCAGCAGAGAGTAGAAAAAAACTGTTCAAACCAGAGTGTTCAGAAGAGTTCGAATTCTGAACGTTTTAGCTCACTGGGATTTGTCTAAAATACGTTTACCTCATTATTTGAATTTGAATATTGGTTTTGGCCAAGTTTAACATGAAAATCTGACATAACATTGTGTAGATATGACAGAAAATATGGAAAAGCATAATATGGCCACGTTAAGTATTTGTTCTGCGGCTTGACCAGTGTCAATTTGATATCGATATGTTTTAAATGATGACTCAGTGTAGGGTTTAAACTTTATCTGTTTTGATGCTCCTCAAAAAATTTTTAGGTTGCTTTATACTTAATGATTTTCTGCAGAATCTAAACTTGTAAAATTCCAGCATGGAGCAGGCATAACTCATCAGCCAATATTCATATTCTCTCAATATGATGTCCATCACATCATCTGTCCTACATCATGATTTAACCAAAATATAACTCAACCCCAATTCCCACTTGTAGTTTCTGACATGTTATATGTGATTTATTCTGTGTTTTCTTCAGGCTTTTCTGAACCGCCACTGTGGTGAGCTGGTGTCGGTCTCTGAGGCCTATTTAGCTGGCATCATCCTGAGTGAAAATGGAACCCAGAACATCAATCAGGAGCTGATGGTAAGATCTTTCCCATGCAGGTTCAAAGTCAGCTTTAAAGGCCCGTCTCCCTAGTTTTTGCGATGTGTTCCGCACCGTTGCCACACGTCTGCTATCGGCTGAATAGCCAATCCATCTAAAAACTGTAGTAAAGCAAATAAACGGCTGTGAGAGCACTATTTAAAATGTGACAGCTGTGAAAGCTCTCTCTCTTCTGTCAGTGTTTTCTTTTAGTTTCAACTTTCTGTTATGGTGTGGAGTGGAGGGGGCAAGGGGAGCGTGATTTACAAAAACGAAAACTTCAGTCTTCTGGACCCCACAGCCCTTTGCTTTGAAGCCTGGCATCACCACACAGCCAGCGTACGGTACCGTCTTTCATGAGTTCACCCAGAACTCCCAGACGGCAAGCATGTTTAGAGACGTCTGTTTCTCTCTGCCATTGTTGTTTTTCACGAAGAACCGGGCTGGTTAAAGTTAACTGATGTTATAGAGGTCCGTTAAAACAAGCGCTATCAGAGCACATGTTAGGTTGTGATAGACAACGGCAGAGAGAAATGGACCCACTTGCGGTTTGGGAGTTCCAGGTGAAGTCGTGAAAGCCGCCACCGTAGATGTACAAGCCAGAAGCTGAATGCGTTCAAGCCGTACAGGGAGATGAGGGGCTATTCGCTGTTTAGGCTAGAACATTTTTAACGTTAGGCTTATATACTGCCCCCGTCAGGTCCGGAAGGATTGCATCCCCTGGTACCTGGGGAAAAATTAGTACCGGTATGTTTTCAGAATTTTGGTACCGAAGTATCAAAGGGTGATGTCACTGATGCTACCTCCATTATTTTTACAGTCTATGGTCTCGACGGAGGACTGAAACTATGAGAAAAAAGTTGTTTGCAAATTAGTGTGGATGTGCACATCACTTTTATTTGTCTTAGGGTGCTGCACCATCTCAGGTGTGGGATAGATGTACTTGTAATCTAACTGAAAATGCTCTCTCTTCAAGGTAAAACACCTCCACACTCTGGGTGTGGCGTCACTTAACTGTCCTGCCAAGGTTGGCAAGAGGACGGTGCTGCTGGTGGAATCTGTCCTCACGACACATTCTGACAAACTGTCAGGTAGGAAGGATGGACATCTAAGAACAGAGATAATGTGTGTTATCCTGGTTTGGAGGTTAGAAGAATGAGAATTGGTGAGAGTAGTGGTGTTATCAGGTGTACTCCCATTACAGTCAATTGTGGTAAAATTGTGTCAGGTGTTTGCAAGCCCTTTTTAAAAGTCTTAATATGGCCCAGGTTGAGTTTTATTAAGCCAGGATTCTAAAGCAGACTAAAATCTGCCCTGCGTTTAAACACCAAGGGATGTGTTGGTGGGGATGTGTTTTTTAAGGTACTGAGAGGACAATGAAATACAATACAGGAAATCCCGTTCAACTAAACAAGTTACAGTACAGGCCAAAAGTTTGGACACACCTTCTCATTCAATGTGTTTCTTTATTTTCATGACTATTTAAATTGTAGATTCTCACTGAAGGCATCAAAACTATGAATGAACACATATGGAATTATGTACTTAACAAAAAAGTGTGAAATAATTGAAAACATGTCTTATATTTTAGATTCCTCAAAGTAGCCACCCTTTGCTTTTTTTGATAACTCTGCAAACCCTTGGTGTTCTCTCAATGAGCTTCATGGTAGTCACCTGAAATGGTTTTCACTTCACAGGTGTGCTTTGTCAGGGATAATTAGTGGAATTTTTCCCTTATTAATAAAAAAGCAAAGGGTGGCTACTTTGAAGAAACTAGAATATAAGACATGTTTTCAGTTATTTCACACTTTTTTGTTAAGTACATAATTCCATATGTGTTCATCCATAGTTTTGATGCCTTCAGTGAGAATCTACAATGTAAATAGTCATGAAAATAAAAAGGAAACTCATTGAATGAGAAGGTGTGTCCAAACTTTTGGCCTGTACTGTATGTGTTTAAAGCCTTTTCCGACCGGAGGGATTTTTGCAGTTCCTAGAACATAATGTTCCTAGAACCCTTTTTTTCTCGTGTTCCGACTGGACTAATTTGGGGATTATTAATTTCCTCTGACCGCAGTTCCTGTAACTCTTTCAGCTCCTACTTCAGGGCAGGGTCTTTTTCCCTTTTCCGCATAGGAACCCTTAGTGACCTGGCAACGTCTGAAACACAAACAGTACATATTATTCACTGTCTGTTGAAATTCGCCTACGTATGCTAACTCATAAGACAAACTTTACGCATTCAACCAGCTAATTGTTAATCCTCTTCCAATACTAATGCTCTTCTATCTTATTCCATCATATTAATTAGGATCATATTACACTGGAGCCTTCGTCTTCTGTGTTTCTCTGTTAAGTACTCCAGCCTAGTCTTTAAACGCCTGGTTGTATGTGGCGCTAAAGTCAAGTGACGACGCTATAAAGACCGTTGCCGTGCTTGCGTCACTCCCTTTCCCCTCCTATAGTCCCTATGGCAACTTGGCCAGCGCGAATGCAAATGGAAAAACCTGTTTTGGGGGAGAGTAGTTAGTACAACTGTTTAGAAGTGGACTGTTCCTATAACTACGTTCCTGTAACTACTTGGTCGGAAAGAGGCTATTGACTGTATATAAAGATGGACCGCCTAACAGCTTCCCAAAAGTGAAGCCAAAACATTTCAATCGCCCTCTGTTGGCTGGCTGCAGTACAGGCCATAAACCCCACCCTCTCCATGTTGGAGGATGGGAAATGGGCCAAACTATAAAATCTAAGTAAACGTCAAATAAATTCTTCCCAAAGATGGGTAGTTCTGATCAAGCTGATGTTTGTTCAAGTGTTAATTGTTCTATAAAATGTGGTTTTAATCAATTATTTGAAGCTACAAAAACAGGGTGTAACGTCTGTGATTGACTTTCAATTGTGTCCGGTGGATGTATGGGTTTCAAATGCGCAAGATGACAGCGGCCGTATCCGGGATATTTTGGCTTTATTTTTTAACAGTGGGAGAAAGTGGAGACGCAACTTCATATATATATATATATATATATATATATATATATATATATATATATATATATATATATATATATATATATATATAGTTTTTGGTTTTATTTTAAATTGTGACCAAGATGCATACTAAGCAGGTAAGCATTAGCTACTAAGTATTTTACTGTGTAAAAATCTGTTGGAAAAACACTGTTTTGGCTATTTCTAAATGACCTCAAACCTTGTTTACATTTCTGTACTTTGTAGGTAACTTAGGTTACTTTGTTGGTAACATGGCTGACTTGTTCTTTATGTTGGTCATTGACAGAGTGCGGGGATGAGCTGCCAGCATCACTGCCTCTGTCCCAGTTCAAAGCTAACTCTCTACCTACCAGAGTCAGAGCTCACGGAGTCATTGCTTTAGGTAACCTGTTCTTCTCTGTTTATATCTGCCTCCTCTATATGAGAAACATTGTTAATAGCCTTAACTTCCATGCATTTCTGCTGTCTCATACACTTAAAAAATCTGAATCCGTAATACTTTGATCCCCAGGTAGAAATTGGTTTGTTTGTTTCACACACAAAAATACAATTCACATTGAAGAAATATAACATGCATGTGAGAGTGTGGTCAAAACCTGTTATGGCTTAGATTTATAAAAAGAAACAGAAAAACAAAACAAAGGACATACCTATGTTTGTTCTAAGAAACGCCTAGTGTAAGTAATAATAATGCTGAAAAATAGGATCTATGATTAGTGTGTCAAAATGCAAGTATACAAACAGTATAAATAAGAATATTGATTTAAATGTACAGTATTAATGCCAAAGTGAACAAGATTATTGCACATTGAATGATTATTACACAGACATTATAAATTATGGGGTTATAGCTGCTGACAGGAGTGAAATAAGTTCAAGGCCCATTGATTCCTGTGCTTGACTCACACGTCATGGAGTGGGTAGGCGACATTGTCCAAGATGACACCTAACTTTGGACAGTAACCTCTAAGCAATCCTCTCTTAACATTTCCTCTCCGTTGGCGTCTGGTTTAGGTAAACTGTGTCTGCAGCATGAGGATCTCGTCCAAAAGTACCTGCCGGTGTTTGCCAGAGAACTGGAGATTGGCACAGAGGTTGCCGTGCGCAACAATGTGGTTGTGATTATGTGTGACCTGTGTGTTCGATACACCAACATCGTGGATCATTATATCCCCAACATCTCTGCTTGTCTGCGGGACAATGAGGCTGTCATCAGAGAGCAGACCCTCATCATGCTGACCAACCTGCTCCAGGTGGGAACTCTTCGACACATTCTTCTTCACTAGGCTGTTTGAAAAATGTATTTCATTGTAGTTTCATAAAAAAAAGAAAAGGGATGATATCAACATATATAATAGTTATGTCCAAAGCTATTTTTGGAAATGAGCAGGGTCACAGCTATATGCTGATGTTTTGTTATACATCTTTGATGTAGCTTAATACCTTCTGGGAAGAAGTGTTTCACATGTCTGCATTTGTATTGAATTTTTATTTTGTTCGTTCAAGATCTGGAATGCGTCCCATGTCCACTAATTTATACATAAATACTGCTACGATGTGAGAACTTATCCTGAAAAATGCAAAGATCCAGACCCCGTGCAGAAAGCAGGATTTGAACTCAACCTTTTGAAAGACAACCACCTTACAACTCGGCTACTGAGCAAATCAGATACAGGGACATGCTTAAGAAGTTTGAGTTTCTTGAGTGGAATAAATACTTTCCGTATTATATTACACTTATTCTTGAGATTTGTCACAGGAGATTGGGAATTTGAGTTTGGAAATTGATGAAGAAGCACAGGATACAGCATGTCAACTTTTAAACCACAACACTTCAAAACAGGAGAAAGCACCAGCTTTTTTGTCGTATTTAACACACACACACACACACACACACACTGTTCAATCCTCTAGGAAGACTTGACTCAAATGGCATGTTTTCACATGACCTATGACATCATTGTAAAGATTATTCCTTTGCAGTTTAACATCACATTAGTCAGAGGGTTATGCCAACCAAATTTGAGTCGTAATGAGAACAAAAACAATAAGGCTTAAGTAGCGATCATCGATCGACTCTGCATTCCTCCTTCATGCTGTTAGGCTGCTCTGGGAATCTTTAAGCAGGGTGAGTTTTCAATGTTTATCTATAATCGCCTTTCTTATTTATTTCTAGGAGGAATTCGTGAAATGGAAGGGCTCCCTCTTCTTTCGCTTCATGGTGGCGCTGGTTGACCCAGTCCCTGCCATCGCCAGGTAAATCGCACTGCATAGATGGAAAGGTGATAAATAAGAAAATAATTTTAGGACTTAACATATAATCATCTGGTTTTAAAACTATGTTGACCTTAAGATACCTGTAGGCAATGTAGTGTGCAGTCTTTGGGAAATCAGCAGCAACATCCTGTTCTTAGTATTCAATGCATTATGCATTGTATGATTTTCCAAAATAAAAACATAGCAAAGGGCTATAATATCACTATGGCAGTTTTGAAGGATATCCATGACATGATAATAAGCAACTCTTTCTCATGAACAAGTCTGTATGATATAGCAAGAAAAAACTATGCACACCAATTTGTATGATATCCTACAAAATTAGGCGACCGACCCGTCACGTGACGCTGGCAACAGAGCTCCCTGTTGGTTGTATCAGCGGCTGTTGGTAGTTGAGTTTAGCCGACACTAGGTTACTGGGAATGGGCTATAAGGCATGCACTATTGTCCGTTTCAGAGGCCATTGCTAGCTGGGTTTAGCCGACAAAAGGTGACTTTGAGCCAGGTGCAGAGCACCGTGAGATGGCGGTACATAAAGTGAGTGTCATGCAATGACAGTTACGTTTAGGGACCTCCTCCCTACGCAGTCCACAGCGTTCTTATAGCAGTTAATGTGTAGCCTGGATGCCAGCCGAACTTAGCCCCGCCCACAACATTTGAGGTCGGGAAGTTCGGTCTGGACTTGATCCGTTGTGGAGCAACTATGCTCCAACTAGAGCTGTTCGGACCAATCAAATTGTCAGGGCGGGCTTTATACGATGATGGACAGATGATCAACAGTAACGTAATCAACCACGTCACCAAAGATCGCTTGGGTTGAATTCATTTACAACAAAGATGGCTGCCGCTGGAGAACTGAGATGTGTAGATTCTGCCATCGCGTCTGTTATAGAAGATATCGACAGCACATTCATTTTAAAAGAGGAAAAGAGAACTGCGATCACGTATGTATACACGTTGCCACACCCGTCCGCACAACACGGAAACTGCCGCCTCTGCCTTTGTTCTGTCGAAGCCTGCTATTGACTTGCAGCTTCTGTGACGTCTGTCTCCGTTGCTCTGATTGGTTGTAGGTCTATCCAATTGAGTGCAGAGGCGTTTTCTTTTTCTGGTTCGGTTGAAACACGCCCCATAATCCCAGCCCAATGGAGCAGTATAAGACTCATATTCTGACTAGAATCTGAGTATGATGGCGTCAGTCTAGTTAATGTGGTTTATACAGCAATAAATTCGTTGAATACATATGAATAACAGTGCTTTACTTTTCGTAGCTACAGTATATGTACGAATGGTTCATGAGAACAGCCTGTAATAAGGAGCAGGAGCATATGTGTATTTATTTTTTGGGGTCTAGGTAGAATGTACAACAAGCACAGTGACAGTTTTTACCATTGTAATGTCCAAGACAAAGAATATAGTGCACATATATTCTCCGTGTTATCTGCAGTGCATACTGTGATTTCCACAGGCATTGCACATGAACAAATGAGCAAACCCACAGAGCTCTGATCTAATATTGCTCTGAGCACCTACAGAAATCCACCATAATATCAAACCTAAGTGCCTCCTGTTTCCTGTCCCAGTCTGTGTGAATACTGCCTGGTCCACCTGCTGCTGAAGAAGAACTCCGAAATGTTCAGCCAGCACTTCATCGAGTGCATCTTTCACTTCAACTCCTACAACAAACACAAGTCCTACAACAAGTTCCCTCAAAGTGAGAGGTAGGAAGCTGTGTGGATATTGTTTCTGTCATCCAGTTCACATTTGACTTCATTTTGCTTTGATTATTTTCACAGATAACACTTTTTGTATGGCTTATTTTTTTAAATCTATGCAGAGAAAAGGCTCAATTTTCCCTGAAAGGAGCTCAGCACCGCGAGAAGCGTTTTCGGATCTACCGCTTTCTTTTGGAGCACTTCACGGACACCCAGCGCTTCAACATCAGTATCAAGATCAACCATACCATTCTAGGTGAATATGTGTGTAGATTGAGAAGTTAAGCAAAGCTAGAAAGCTTCTCATGCATAAAACCACCAATTCCTTTTCCAGCTCTGTGTGCTCTAAATGTTTTTCTTTCTTTGGTGATGATTTTTTGAAATGATAAAAATTAACTGAAATTCTTCTTTATTAAAGGTTGTTAATGAACACTAAACATCTTTGGGCAGTTTAACCCATTTTCTTTGTGAATTCTAGACTATTAACGACCACCAATTTGCTCCTAGAAAAAGAGAAAAAAACTTGTAAACTCTTTTCCTATCCCAGCATGCTTTGCAGACGCGGAGCTTCCTTTGGATGCAGATGGGGCTGAAATTTTATCAGAGACCTTCAACATCTTGAGTCTGAAGGAGATGAAGCTGCAGGCCATATCTACTCCAGCAGGGGGCGCTTCAGGGGAGGAACCTGAGGAGGAGAACATGGCCACTATGGCTAAGGTTGTCCTGCAGGCCGCACAGAAGAAGGTGGTGTCGCAGGTAAGCAATGTTGGCCAAGTTACTTGTAATCAATTACTTATCTATTTTTTTATTTTATCCCTTTACTATAATTACTCAGCAGCAAAAGTAGCATTACATGACTCGTTACTCTACTTTAATTTCTTAGCTCCGCTACGTCAAAGGTGCCTACTACAACTTCAAATCCTCCACACCAACACGTCACATCTCTATATAACACGTGTTGAAATATAAAACAAGCAGCCAACCTACAGTTTGGAGGGATTTACTGACCATCCAGCCACAGCTAGCTTAGCCTTGGTGATGGCACACAGCCCTTCAGTAGTCGGACCTGCTGCTAGGCTCACACACTCTCCACATCTTTTAAAACAAAAAAACTAGGTGTGAATGTAGGTGTACCGGTAGCTAACGTTAGTGAGCCAGCTAAGATCACACAGCATTTGAGTAAGACAACTTTGGAATTACCAGGAGTCACGTGTCTCCTCTTTTGGAATAGGCTATCTACCTTCCTCCACCTAAAGCCCCTGTGCAAAGTTAACATTAGCACGTCCTGGACCGGTCTGTCCACTGAACGCAGACAGACCAAACTAATATTAACCCTATAGCTCTCGGTTAGAAACAAGGACGTCATTTACGATAGGGCTGGGCAATATATCGATATCGCAATATTTCTGAAGATTATTTATCAAATTTCTCATTGTGTAAATGAAATTTTCTTAAAGCACCAATAGTCAACCATACAATATCGTCACAACATCGAAATCTAGGTATTTGGTCAAGAATATCGTGATATTTGATTTTCTCTATATCACCCAACTCTAATTTACGGTAATCAACTTAAGATTTGTTACGATTCACGATTCACGGAACGATTTTCTCAGGATTTTTTTAACAGAATGAGCTGCACAAAAATGACTGAAAAATATTCCTTTTATTTATATAAACTGCTTAAACAACATATGTGTCCTCTTATCAAAAGTGTAACTCAAATTGTATTTTTTCTTAAGGTAAAATAATTAACATTTCTGCATTTAAATGTCTAAAAACAACTAAACCTACAGTATGTTATATATTTTGTTGAGTTTTGTACTACATTATCCCAAAATGTTTTCAACAATGTTCAAACCCCAGAGAAATCTGTAATTTTATTTCAATGACACGGAACGTTTCGTTTGGTTGCCTGTCAGTGGCGTCATATAACCTTTTGACCCCTCTAGTTTCTAGGGGTGTTGATATGAATCATTGCATCAATGCACCGTGATACGGACGTAGGGCTGGGCAATATATTATCGATATCGTGATATGAGACTAGATATCGTCTTAGATTTTGGATATCGTAATATCGTGATATGACATGTGTTGTCTTTTCCTGGTTTTAAAGGCTGCATTACAGTAAAGTGATGTACTTTTCTGAACTTACCAGACTAGCTCTTCTATTATTTGCCTTTTCCCCACTTAGACATTACTGATGATTATCTAAAATCTAAGTGTGAAGATATTTTGTTAGAGCACCAATTGTCAACCCTAGAATATCGGCACAATATCAATAGAGGTATTTGGTCAAGAATATCGTGATATCTGATTTTCTCCATATCGCCCAGCCCTATACGGACGTGGATGATTCTGCATCGGTGCAGTGACAGACCATAATAGATTATTGCCTACTATTGCTGCTTCTTTTAGTTGTTGCCTTTTGTCTAATGTCTGCTGTGTTCAGACTCCGCTACATTCAGGAAGTCTTTTTTTTTTTTTTTTATAAGAGCAGATACAATAAAAAGGGGAGTTCATATATATCTGACTGCATGAATTTGTTGATGAAAACGTGTATCAATATATTATAATAATAATAATAATAATAATAATAATAATAATAAAATAATAATGAGGAGGTGACACATTGTGATATTGAATCTGTTCAAATTGTTCACAGGATAATCGACATTGAATCGTGAGACCAGTAAAGATTCAGACCCCTACTAGTTATTCTAACTTCCGTCAAAACACGATATACACCATATGATACGTTTGAGAATAATTGTAAATCATACAGTTTTACAGAATTGTACTCGTAATACAGCTTTTTTTCTGCCACATGCATCATTTTTTTCACTAATGACACGCCACTTTGCAGCATATTATTACAGCAAAGACCTAATTTATTGATACATTTCAGTATCGATCGAACCAGTTTATGGGATTAGAGCGGACAACAGCCTGGGGACACATAGTTAAAGTTAGCCCCCAGCTAGCACCCAGCCAGTATCATTACAGCAATCCGAATCCCAGCCAACACAAACTCCAGCGCTGGGTGCTAACGATGCTCACATTTTAATGTTCGCGTTTAGCTGTCTTTACAGTTAAATTTAGCCGACAAAAGGTAACTTGTCCTGCGGCGGCGACTGCTATGTTTAGGCACCAAAACAACTAGTTAGGATTACAAAAAAGTGAAGGGGGAGATATTTCCGAGAAGTGGGGAGATCTACTGCACAACATCGGCCATTGGATATCTCCCCCGCCACGGAATTTCAGCCAGCTTGCTTGCTAATTGGTCTGCTATCAATACTAATTAAGCTTACTGCTCTAATCCACAGGTCCAGAAGAAGGCCTTCGTAGAGAACACAGTTCCTCTTATCATCAGTCTGAAGAGTCTGCTGGAGCAGAAACGCTCTCCTGTGCTCAGAGACCTCATGTCCTACCTTCAGGTAAGACCACAGCATGGACATGTGGATGCTTTCTGCATATTCATTTGATTAATTCAGTTCTGTTTAGTCATATTATTATACCAGATGGGAAACTTGATCTGTAGTCAGGAGTGCAAGACAAACCTACAGAATGTAAAAATAAACAAAAAAAACATGTTTCCTGTACATACAATATACAAGCACAATTTTACACAATACTACAGCAGCATATCTCTAAAAAATTCTAAAATTACATGCTCAAATTAAGCTGTGTTATTGCACAGAGAACAAAGGATGATGGTGCAGGTTGGGGGTGTGATGAACAGTGGCAATTATAGTAACGATGAAGATAATGAAACTAAACTCCTTGTTCCCATCAGGTGACCATGCAAGACTACCGTAACAAGGTCAAGGACTTTTTCCCTGGCGATGAGCAGCTGGCAGTTGAGGTGGAGTTTGCTCTGAAGATGGCTGAGAAGGAGAAAGAGATGGAGAAGCAGATGGACAACTGCAGCTTGACAGGAGACGCCAGGGCTCCAACTACACAGGTCAGTTCACACTACATACAAAATGTGTATTTGTAATATGGGGTTCCTACGCAGTATGGAAAAGTATGGAGTTAGATTTTTAGCAATTTCCAGGTCTAGATAAGTATGGAAAAAATAATGAAAACCAAAAATCCTCTTCACCAAGATTATACTCAATCTTAATTTTATCAAATGACCCAGGATTTTGATTCCAGATCTGGCCCATTTAGACATGGGTAAGATATAGACTAGCTTTTATCAACTGGTGAGACCTCCAATTTTATTTGACAAAACATAATACAAGATTTTTAAAAGGTACCAGTCTAACCATTTGAGTCAGAAGTACAAAGAATGTAGGGCTACTAATTATTTTTCAAGGTAAACTTCTTTATCTCAAATATGAAAATGTTGCGCTGAAGTACACAAAACAGCATTAAAAATGGATTTAAAGTGCTCATATTATGTTCATTTTCAGGTTCATAATTGTATTTAGAGGTTGTACTAGAATAGGTTTATGTGGTTTAATTTTCAGAAAACGCCATATTTTTGTTGTACTGCACACTGCTGCAGCTCCTCTTTTCACCCTGTGTGTTGAGCTCTCTGTTTTAGCTACAGAGTGAGGCATCTCACTTCTGTTCCATCTTTGATGGGAGTTGCACATTCGCAGTAAGTACTGCTAGCTTGTCAGTTACTAGGCGCGCATTATAAGGTGTGTTACAAAGTGCGTTTGTCTCTGAAGTAAAGGCTGGACTACAATAGCGCTGTTTGGAGCAGTTTGTGAACAGTGTTTTCTGTTGGAGATGGTAAGTCCCTTTGGGGTGGACTTTGGGCTCTTTCACTTTGTAAACCTATAACGTGCACAAAAAAGATATATAACACAATAAAGGAAAGGGGAAAAGCCAAAAAGCATAATATGAGCACTTTAATACAAATTAGGGGTGGTAGTAGCTCAGTTCCTTAGGGAGTTGGGTTGGGAACTGGAGGGTTGCTGGTTCAAGTCCCCGTACAGACCGAAGTACTGAGTGTGGACTGGTAGCTGGAGAGATGCCAATTTACCTCCTGGGCACTACCAATGTGCTCTTGAGCAAGGCATGCAGTCCCGGCCCATACGCTGAATGACGTATATACACCTTTTTAGACTGAATGAAAAATAAATACATGATAATATTACATTCACTATTGTGATTTATTTAATTTTGTTTCTGGAGGGATTATTTTTATGTTTAAAAATGATTGATTTTCTTTTCTTACAATAACCAGTGTAGGCCAGTGTATTTGAGCTCCCCACAGTCAGTAAAGGTGAACTGGTGATTTTGCTCTTTCCTCAGTGTTCAGTCCAGGGCTCTCCCATCAGGTCCAGGCCCCTCCTCCCGTTTAACTTTGCCACACCACAGCTGCCACGTCCAAACCCCATGTCTACCAGGCTGGTACACACCGACAGGTAGGTATCCATCCCAGCAGCTGGTCGATACAAAGGATTCACTGCAGGCTTTTGTTGTCCTTTGATTGATGACCATTGATTATCCACTTTCTTTAGTGACTTCATGTGTACAATAATCATTACATAATTGCAGACTGAAGCATTTACATTTTGCTCAAACTGAATCAGACTTCAGTATTGTATTCAGGTGTAGTTGAACAGTTCAGCTTGGATATACTAAGGAAGTTAAAGGACTACGCCACATAGTTCATAGTAGGGGTGTCACAAATTTAAATTGAAAATCAATCAAAAAAGCAGGATTGGCGATTCTCCCAGTCAGTTTTTCTTTTAGAAGAGAAAAAAAAAATAACGTGTAGATAGCGCAACGTAGCTTAGTGGTAGCCTGCTGCTGCACTTTTGGAATACCATGGCCTTCTGCTTCCCTGAAATCCCCGGTGTGGTAATATTTTTGCCTTACTGGAAAGTTATGCAAACAGTACAGTTTGTAGGCTATCCTACAAGTAGTAACAACTCTTCCATCCTCCTGTAAAGCAGGATCTTGTGGCTTTTTGCAGGCTCTTGTAAAGGACTCTTCTGCTATGTAGTGGCTTTTTGTTTTTGTATTCAACAGTTTGTTCCCAATTGACCGGGAAATAAGTTATCGTTATTACGTTTTCAAATGAATTGTTTCAATTTGACCATAAAGACAGGCGAATCTACCAGCTCATTTTTCATTTGCTCTGGCAGACACGTCTGGCCCCTCTTCCATTCAAATTAAAGCAGATTTCCAAAACACAACCATTTATCACACATGGGACGGGTTTAAGACAATGACTGACAGAGGAGCATCATGTTTAAACATACTTCCTGGACGTAACTGGCGTTCTCTGTCCAGCGCAACGCACCAGGCTCTCAAACTGTCAAACTAGGCGGTGGTGATCAAATATGAATCAAGATTCTGTTACTGTATTGCCTATTTCTCGCCTAAAATGGTTTCAGAAACACATTTTAGTGCACAGTTTAGCTGTTATTTGAGAAGTAGTTTTTTTGTGTGTGTGTGTGGTACATTCCAAAAAATATATGCCGGTTATATCACACTTGGAAACTTATAGCCTATCTTTTTAAAGAAGTATGTAAATGACAGTTGTCATTAAAAACAACAATCTGTTAATCTTTACAAAGTAAGACCAAGCGGCAACCTCTGGTGCTTAAAGGAATATTTCACCGCTGGAAAGCTGAATATATCTTTAAATTGGGTCACTTATGTAGTAGAAATGTGAAGAAAAAAAAATGAAATTGGTGCCTTCTAGGCCGAGAAAAGCCAGAAAATGTGTTTTGGTCTTATATGGATGAAAAACACAAAATCCCAGAATGCACCTGCTTCGTTGCTTTGAGTCCACTCCCAAGCCACGCCTACCGCTTGACAGACCCGGACAGACCGACAGAGGCATTCAACTCAACTCAAGCGTGTTTTATTGTCATTTCAACCATATACACGAAACAACGTTTCATCATGACTCAAGTGGTGTTACACATTTAACATATATAAAAACGACATTATATAAAAACGACATTATATAAAAACGACATACGAAACAGGCTACATTTAGTACACACACTTTATAGGCTCCGTAAAGTTCAGCTAACGCATACTAGCATTAGCGCTTGGTGGGCTGTAAACACCGAGCATAAACACAGCCGTGAATTAGTGTGTAATGTAGAATGGTCGGCATTTAACAGTCACAAACTCCACCAGCAGTTAGCAGTTAAATGGATACAAATCACCACATTTCTGCGCCACTCGGTGTTAACACAGCCCACCTCTTTTACCCGGCGACAGAGCATCTCTAGCTCGGAGGGCTAGCAGGCCTGGTAGCTGGACAGTCCGGTACACTATTCAGGCATGTTTCCACAACAAAAACACAAAGTCTCTGAACTCACGTTGGGAGTGTCGTTGAAGTTGGATGTAGTCCAGTTTGTGGTCTAAATGAGCGGACACTTGCAAGCAGGATCCGTAAAGTTCAGCTAACGCATACTAGCATTGGTGTAGCTAAACACAGAGTATAAACACAGGCGTGAATTAGCGTGGAATGTCGAATGGTCGGCATTTAACAGTCACAAGCTCCACCAGCAGTTAGCAGTAGCTAGTTGGATTTTATTTCTACACCAGTCCACCTCCACGGGCCAGCGAGAGCAGCCTGGTAGCTGGATAGTCCCGGTTCCGGTACACTGTTGTTCAGGCATGTTTCCACAACAACAAAAACACAGCAGTCACTGAACTCACGTTGGGAGTTTCGTTGAAGGAGGATGTAGTCCAGCTTGTTGTTTAATGAGCAGACACTTGCAAGCAGGATGGCTGGGACAGGTGGACAGCTAGCGTTAGCTTTCCACCTAGCCGATGAGGATGTCCCCTAGCCGGCTAGCGGCATTGAGCGACACCGCTGGTCTCCGTGCAGGCGAAGCTCACGTAGTGTGCCGAGTATTGCGTCTGTAATAACGTTTCCTCCATATTCTCCGATCTGTGCCGATGTATCCCGGTGGTACACAAGTCCGGTAGTTTGAATGCAGATAATTGTTGTAAATGTTTTCTGCTGAAAACAGAGAGCCTGTTTAGCGAAGCTTCAAGATGGCTGACAGTCGTTTTCATTCGGAATACCTCGGCCAGACTCGGCAGTCCAACCCCCTGTGGGCGTGTTGAAAACATACGGAAGTAGATCCTACTACTGGCTGTAGTCCTTTGCCTCTGGCCCAAAAATCTTCCAATGACGCAAAAATCGTCATTTTACGTCATCGGAAGATTTTTTCCAGGCCCCAAATGCAGAAATCTCTCGTCTCAGGGGGACATGAGGGAGGGAGGCACGGTCATTCAGAAATACTATCGGGTTTCTACTGATACAAAGCTGAATGCTAAATCGGTGAAGTATCCCTTTAACAATGAAGCCAATGCGGAAGTGCCAAAAACTTCAGTTCATCGAGTGACAAATTGCAGCTCGTTCCAAATGGAAGTCAATCCCCATAGACCCCAATTATAAAATGATTAAACATGTTTACAGCGTGGTACAAAAATCGGTTTTGTCTCCATAGCTTTATAAGTTCCCCCTTCATGACAACTATTTTTACAGTTATATGATCAAGCCTTGACACTCTAATAACAATGTAGCCATCAGTGCAGAAAACAAAGGTTTAAATTGAATCGAATGGTGACCTTAAAATTGAAAATCAAATAGAATTCTGGATTTAGAGAATCGTGACACCCCTAGTTCATAATGCAGCTAGAGACAGGAAACATCGGAAGAGAGAGGGAGTATGACATGCAACAGTTGAATTCCTTTGGTTTCTCTTTATTTATTTCATGCATGCACATGGCATCAGTGAGCGGGGGAAAAAAACAAACCGTGTGTGTTTGTGTTCCATCAGGCATGTGCCCAGATCCAGGCAGGAGGAACACGTTCAGTCAATCGCTCTGGAACGAACAGGTACGGCACTGGAGGTTAAAACTACAATTTACATGTTTAAAGAAACTGAACTTTCATGAGTACAGCAATGGTGTAACTTTTAGTTAGGATTTAAAAGGTCAGAGGTCAAAACACCCAGAAAAAGAATAAACCAAACATTCCTGTGATTTTAAAGGTGCTTTTCACTTAAAGAACCAAATCGGTTGAATTAAACAACATCATCTCATTCTAATACAGCAGAATTTTTTAATGGGTTTGCTAACATATTTGCAATATCACAGGTTATTATATCAATTTTGTGTTGACACATCTTACACATAATTTATGAAAGTGGGTGGGTGTCGAAGACAACTGGATTCAGTTAAAAAATGCCAAAATCGGCTCTAATCCTGTGATCAGGACATCGCTACTTGTTAATATCTACAGTTGCTGTAAAAACATCTACAAAATTGGAACTAACTGCAGAAATAGTGGAAGCTGATTCCCTGCATTTTATGTATCTAGCGAGTAATTTTCCTGCTTTGTCTCCCTATTCAAAATAATTTTGTATTTCCCTGAATAAATTGAATTCAATCTTCTGAGATAGAATATTATGATATTGGAATTTTAATTGAGTTTCTTAGGACATTCTTTGCTTAATTTCCCTTTCAGCGTGTTTCAGTTTACTGTCTAATTTTAACAGTGTACCGTTTATTTATTTTTTTTACTTTCCAGTGATGCCCAAAGGAGCTGTGAATGACAGAGCCATCAGCACACCAAAAGGTACGATTCCACAGCCCACTGAACCTCTTCAACACATGCATGCTGTCATCCACATAAATGCTCCCATTTGGAATTGAACACACAACCATTGGCTGTGTTAGTGTCTTGTTCAAGCCATGGAACTCAATTATGGAACTGTTTTTAAAAAACCAACTGCTAATCCTAACCGAAAAAATTTATCCAGGTCCTATTTCCAGACTGCAGACTACAGACAGTATTTCGTCTAGGGCTGACACCTTCTGGTCGGTTGGTCGATGCGCTGTTGTCCAACCAAATCTCTTTGGTTGAACAAAAGCTGGTGTTACTTTCATAAGGCTGTATGTTCACCAAAGAGTTTTCACACCAAAAAACAAAAAAGAAATGTCCAGCTGGTATCATGTGGTTGCTATGATACTGAATATCAGTGGAAGTAAAAATGCTGGCACAAGCTCTGGATAAAGGGAAGGCTGAAGCACATAGGGAGAAAAGATGGACCCGCCGGTCTATTTGGCTAGCAATTACAATTTTTTCCCACCTCCCCCTCCACTGTGATTGGCCAGCTGAGTAAAACGTGAAAAGTGCAACGTTTTACCTTAAGTAAAGCATTTATCAGCGCTCAATGACCAGAAAACAAAAACTGCCATTACAGTCAGCGCTCAGCGCAGGATAGACTCTTAGTGCCTTGTCAAGCTGCTGCGTCACGTAAATACGCCACGCCAAAAAGAAGAAATGCTTTGGTGGACACACATTGTTACCAGATAAGCGTGCATTCTGTGCTCTGTGGCTGATTTAGTAAATCTAAAGAGAACTATTTTTCCCCATCGATCGTTTGGTCGATGGGTTGAAGCGGTAGCTAGTTAGAAGTAGGAGTGATTGCGTCCGAAGCAGAGTCACACTCCCTGTCTGTGTGTCGTAATCCGAACTTCTCTATTCTTTGTTTTGAAAGCCGGGCCACACGTTCATTTTAGTGCATGGGAGTGCCTTGCAGGGTTCGTACGTTTTGAAAAAACCTGGAAAGTTATGGAATTTGAAAAATGCTAATTCCAGGCCTGGAATGGTTTTGGAAAAATAAAAAGACCCAGAAAGTTTTGGAAAAAACATTGGGAAAAAAACTGTTTAATAAAAAAAATATTTCACGTCATCTTAACATCCTTAACATTAAATTCGGGCGGCATAACGTCTAGTTGACTTCCGGTTCACTCACTTGTTGCGATGCCGCCTGAAGAGAAGTCGTTGTTGAAGTCCGTGTTGACAGAAATTAAATTGAAATGCCAGGAAAGTGTCGATTTAACAATGCCTGGCTTCACTTGGAAGCATACAAGACGTGGCTCGAGAAGGTCCAGGACCCGAGGAAAGCCAGATGTGAACTATGTTCTAAGATAATTGACATTTCTAATATGGGAGAATCAGCGCTAGCTAGGCATGCTAAAGGCGCCAAGCACCAGGCAGTTGTGCGTGAATGCTCGAGAATGACCATCACTAGCTTCTTTTCTCCTCCGTCGACATCGACCGTTAGGCCGATTGCAGGTTCTTCCATCATGAGTCAGACTGAAGGCACAAGACAAGGGACTATCTCCAATGTTACTAGACAAGACGCATTAAGGGCCGAGGTATTGTGGGCGTTAAAAGTCACAAACTCCCACTATTCTTTTAAATTGTGCAAGGATGTCAGCGCACTTTTCGGCGCCATGTTTCCTGACAGTCAGTTGGCAGCCAAATTTGTGTGTGGGGAACGTAAGTGTGCTTACTTATGTAATTTTGGATTGGCTCCTTATTTTAAACAGCTCGCTTTGCAGACAGTCTCTACACAGATGTCTTATGTACTTTTATTTGATGAGAGCCTGAATCATTACTTGAGTGTCAAGTCAACTTTATTGTCCATTCTACGATATGTGCCAGACATACAGAGCAATTGAAAATACGTTTCTCTGTGACCCACGGTGCAATAAGGACACATGCAACAAATAGAAGAAGATAGAAATGTATACAAATAGGTTAAAAGAGTCTGAGCTGTGAAGAGGCAACCCCAGCTCACTTTTTCTTCAGTACTTCAAGTACAGCCCCTTTTGAAGTGCATTTTTGTAAATCATTGCAACATTTTGGGAAATATATGTATTTATTAACTTTCTTTTCAACAGGGAGATGTTCAGATTGATATCAATCTCATGTCTGTGTGTTAAAAGTCAAGAGATAGTTATCCTAGCTTAGCATAAAGCAGGAGGAAACCGCTAGCCTGGTTCTGTTGAAAAATACACCTACCAACGGCTCTAAAACTCACTGATTAACACGCTGTCTCGTTTGTTTAATCTGTTCACAAACCGAAATCTAACATTTCAGTTCAATCTTGATGTGTCGCAGATTTTGTTGTTTGTGTTGTTATTTCATTGAGAATATTGTATCTGTCCTCCCTGTAATCCAGGTGTCAACGTCAATTTAACTTTTGATGAAGGATTCAGCGCAATCTTCAGTGACCGAGGAACAAGTAAGTATTTAATGAGGTTAAGAACCTCCTTTTTCGTTAGAAATCAATTCCTCCCGAATTATAGAATGTCTGTCAAACTGTGAGGTACACAGGTTTTAAGTTTGCGTTTGCTTACAGGTGATTTAGGTTTACATGAATCTGTGTCTAATGTGTACTTCCAGGTCTTGTCGGGGAGCCCAGCGTTCTTCATGTGAGGTCAAATGAGCAGCAGTGAGTGCTTTTTCAATCACAGTCACAGTTGTAGTTCTGCAGACACTTTCAAATGTAGTTTAAAATGGTATATTAAACATTTGTGATGCCATCCTTAAAATAAAACTATGAATGTATCTACTAGTACTCTAGAGTTGTGTGTGTGTGTGTGTGTGTGTGTGTGTGTGTGTGTGTGTGTGTGTGTGTGTGTGTGTGTGTGTGTGTGTGTGTGTGTGTGTGTGTGTGTGTGTGTGTGTGTGTGTGTGTGTGTGTGTGTGTGTGTGTGTGTGTCACAGCCTGATCTACAGTATGTTCTTCCTCTGTGCCATAGAGCTCCATTGTTGTTAAAAACACATCACTGGGTCACATGTCCTTTTATTACCATGAACACACACACACACTAGTTTATTTTTACTAAACTAAAATTTTACACATGAGCACCAAATGTGAATGAATCTGCTGCTTAACACAGTCCCCAATAATTACTCTTTTTCCTCTTGTTTGAGTAATGTTAGTTACAACTACAGTGACCAGCCGTTTTAGGAAATTACAGGGCTCTTTTTAAAAATGAGGCTATACATTTGCGAGCTGTTTAACCGTTTTTCACATTATGCAAATTAGCGAAATACCATCATGGCGGACGTTTATGGTCCAAGAGGCTTTTTTATAGAGTTTTAATCGGACTCACTGTGTGAGTCCAATTAAAACCTTTGGCCTGAGTTATAGCATCACCATCAGGCCGAATGGCATCCTATTCTTTGGGGAGCATGAGCACATCACCATCAGTTATGGTGGCAATTTTCATATCTCTAGTTGGTTCCAGCCCCCAGTAACTTGAGAAAAGGCATAATTTATCATATAATGCTAATTAGGCCACGCCCACACGCACCAATCAATATGACACTTCAGATCCTGATTACTACTCGCCCCCAGACCATGTGTACCAATTTTGGTGAAATTCCGTCTACTGGGTTTGGTGGTACAAACTTGTATTTTTGGCGCCTCTTATGGGTTAAACTCATAATCCTGTTCCTCAGGACGCACTGAAGATATGTTACAAATTTTATGATGATTGGTCAAACCATTAGTGAGTTACGGCCAATTTAGGGAAGGCAAGGCAGCTTTATTTGTATAGCACATTTCAGCAACAGGGCAATTCAAAGTGCTTTACATAAAACATTAAAGAGCAGTTAAAAATATAACAATTATTTAAAGAAAGGCAACATAAAAAAGAAAGGTCTTCAGCTTTGAATTAAAAGAACCGAGAGTTGCGGCAGACCTGCAGTTTTCTGGGAGTTTGTTCCAGATATGTGGAGCATAAAAACTGAATGCTGCTTCCCCCTGTTTAGTTCTGACTCTGGGGACAACAAGTAGACCTGTCCCAGACCACCTGAGAGGTCTTGGGGGGTTCATAGTGTAGCAACAGATCAGAAATGTATTTTGGCTCTAAACCGTTTAGTGATTTATAAACCAGAAAAAATATTTTGAAATCAATTCTTTGAGGCACTAGAAGCCAGTGTAGAGACTTCAGAACTGGAGTGATGTGATCCACTTTCTTGGTCTTAGTGAGGACTCGGGTAGCAGCGTTCTGAATCAGCTGCAGCTGTCTGATTTTTTTTTTTGGAGACCTGTAAAGACACAATTACAGTAGTCAAATCTACTGAAGATAAAAGCATGGTTTTTCCAAATCCTGCTGAGACATAAGTCCTTTATCTTTAGGTGGTAATAGGCTGACTTTGTTATTGTTTTAATGTGGCTGTTGAAATTCAGGTCTGAGTCCATGACTACACCAAGATTTCTGGCTTTGTCTGTTGTTTTTAACATTGTTGTTTGAAGCGGAGCGCTAACTTTTAATCATTCCACTTTTGCACCTTAGTTGTTGTTTTTTTTTCTTTTAATTTAAGAAAGTTCTGGCACATCCAGTTGTTAATTTGTTCAATAGAAGTCTAATAGAAGCGATGCATAATTTTAAACTGAAAGAGGCGCACCCTCACATTGCGTGACATATTTTTAATAATCCTACAGATTCTGTTCCACTCTTCATCATCCAGTGTAATACTCAGATGCCTTTGCCATGTCTTTTTTAAGGGCTGTCCAGGCTCCATCCCCAAGGTTCTGCATAAGCATAGACTAATACCCAGAAGCCTCATGACCTTTTCCATATTTCAACAACACCTTATTAAAACATTCTGGTGCATTTAGGGCTGAAGAACTTGATCTAAAACTCCCCGCTAACAGATGCTGATGTTGCAAATATCTTAAAAAATGTAGACCTAGGGATTCCAAGTTGCTGTTCAATATTCCACCGAGATACAGATCCCCCAGTGTGACAATTCCCTTTTCCAACCAATTCCTCCAAAAAAAAAGAGATCTACAAATACATATTTTTGGATTTTGTCAAACACTTGATGAAATATTTAGATATGGATCCAGCTCAAATAGCCGGCCCACTTTGGTCCCACATCATTTAAGTGAGAGATTATCGGATGTGTTTTTGCCTCACCTTACAGTTTAAAGGTGATCTAAGCGATGTTGGGTGACGGCACTTCTTGTTGACGTTCAAAGTATTTTCAAACAAAACGAGGCTAGCTCGCCCCTCCCTCCTCCTCATCCCGTCCCCTCTCCCTCCCTTCCGTGCTTCTGCGCACGAAACGCTTGACATCGCTTAGAGCCCCTTTAACAGACAGGTTTTGTAAGGGCGATAATGGGGCAAGAACAGAATGCTCAATACAATACCAGGGTGGGGCTCTCTCAGGAGGAAGTGAGTAACCAGATGCCTTTAGTTAAAAGCATCTATCTAATTAAGCAGGACGCCTCTGTGGGTGTCTGAAATATCTCATGAACTGTTCATCCCATCTACTTCACACTTGGTTTCCTAGGTACCCGATGTACTTGGGGTTTGGCTTTTGGAGCAATTTGGACAGCATTGGATATTGGATATTGGATATTAAAAACTGAATAAAACTAAACAGCCGAACAATAAACTGCTGGCACAGCACACAGCAGGCTGTTGACACGCTCTGGACAGCAGGGGGAGGTTTACCGGCTTGGACTGCGCTTCTCTTTTTGCTGCTTCCAACGTTACATGATCGCTGGATCTGACTGATTTCATGAAGTGGCGTATGTATGACACGCCAATTCGTATGCCATTTTGGCATGTTATCAAGACGCATAATCACTTTTTAGCGTGTTTATCAACGCAAATCGGCCGCCATTGACCTACATTGCGAGTGAATTTCCGCCGTAGCGAGTAGTATAAAGGAACGTGGGACTGCATAAGGAGGTAGGTTGGGGTGGCGGATGGGTAAACACAGGACTTTCACCCAGGAGAGCAGGGTTCGCGTCCCGCGTGTGGCGGTGATTTTCAGTCGTTTTTTTTTTGTTTGTTTTTTTAAGCCTTCCCCAATGTTTCTTTCCTAAACCCAACCGTTTATTGTTTTCCTAAGTGTGTTTTTGTCGTTATTTTCCGTGTTTTTGTCGCTTTTTTGTTACTAAAGCCTTCCCCTGTGTTCTTTTCCTAAACCCAACCATTTTCTTTTTTTTTAATTTTTAACAGGCGTGTGACGCGATAGTACGTTGCGTTCTTGCGTGTTATCGCGAGAATGCAACGTACTATCGCGCCACACGCCTGTTTAAAAAAATAAATAAATGGTTGGGTATGTTTACATCTGCTGTATACAGCGTAGACATACACGTGGATAGCTGAAAATGCGTACAGATAACACGCCATTTGGCTTTAGGAAAGTGGCGTGTATGTTTACGCAAAGTCATGATGCCATGTTGGCTGGATATACCACGCAAACTCGTCCTCACTTTCCTGGAGCACGAGCGGATAGCTGACAGGAAAAATCCCAACTGTTGTGTTGAATAAGGTCGTGCTACGTAACGCTGGCTTTTCAGTGTCTATTATTTCACTCTGATGAAACTCAATAAAAAGCCAACATTTACCGACGCTAAATATCAAACAAAAGCGCCACTAAGTCTGTATGGAAATTAACACATCTGCTGAGGTGTTACATACGTTAACGATAATACAAGACAACACAACACCGCCGTCATTACCGAGCGTATTACGAGATCTGCAACAAATGGACTTTTGCCTTTACCGGCTTTTAGAAACTGTTATGGACAGAGATCTTTTTTCTATGTGCTCACTAAAGTCTGGAATGACATTCCACAGCACATCAGAACTTTAACGTCAACAACATCGTTTAAATTAACATTTGCTCGCTATTTAATGGAGAGGTTTACCTGCGACCATTAAGTCAGCTTTATGGCTTTGCCCTGTTGCTCATTCTCCTGGTCTGTGTGTTTGTGACTGTTCTGTCTAGGAGTTTTTGTTGTGTATGTGGTGTTTATGTTCTGCAGAGCAGGAACCTGCTGAAAATCAGTTTTACACTGAGTCAGGCCCGGTTGTCTTTAATCTTTTCCTGTTTAATAAATAAAAAATGAAATGAAAATGAAAATTACACACTGGCTGTGGCGATAACAACGTACAACATCATTGACGAAAAGACAACACTAAAATGTTTATTTGCATTGCCTTCAACATTTTCTTTTCAGCCCCCCCTCTCTCTCTCTATCCGCTCGCACACACAAACACAAACAGTGGAGCCCGGCTAAATGTGAGATTGTCTCTGTAGGCTACTCGGTCCGGTTCTGGTTGTTGATTAACTCAGATTTTTGCTGTTTAGCTCTCATAACGGGCCAGGTGGGGAGCACACTGCCATGAGTCCATGACGCTAGTGTCTGATTATTCTACATTTTCATTGTGATATTTTGTGCAACACTCTCTGTCAGGTAAATACAGTAGTACAATGTCTTCCTCTGATGTAGAAGTAGCCTACACTGTAAGTCAGTAGTAGGCTAGACAGTGAAGTTGCATATTAAGTAGTTTAAGTAGCTTCTGTAAGTAATTTTGAGGTATAATTCGGTTCTGAAAAAAATTTAAACAAGCACTGAGGCAATTTACATTGGCATATTATATTACATTATATATTATCTTATCTAGCCAAGGTGGAACTAATTATTACACCTCATAATGCTTGTGTTTTATTTTTTATCATCCTATTTATTTTGTGTTTTTATATAATAATAAAAAAAAGATATGAATTATTACCAGCCTTGCCATTTAAATGGTTGGTTCACCCAAATTACAAACAAAATATTTATGTATTTTGTTTCTCTCCAGTGGTATTTCTCCATGCAAATAGTTCTGGTTGTATTCCTCCAGTAGTGGAGATATCTTTCTATGAGATTTATGTCTACACAGTACAAGGGAGGTGGTGCCCACAGTACTTTTTTCTGTTGGGTCCCTTCATGGAGAGCTGCCTTATTTATGAGTCTTTGACATTTAAATTTAAAAAAAAATTTTTTTATTGTTGTATCTTGATTTAAATGATGACGCTTGTCCAGAATTACATTGCATTAATATGATGTTTTATATTCCATGTGTAAAGTGTGTTTAGGAGTTTTTCTGTAGAAAAGGTGTGATTAAGCTCTTGTGCGTGTGCGTGTGTGTGCGTGTGTGTGTGTTGCAGAGCTCCTGGACTAAGGCAGTGGAACGTGCAGTCTCCTCTCCACAAGAAGAAAAAACCATCCAAAGTTTAGTTAACAAACGGCTTCATGTCTTTGTTTCTGTTTTTGTCTTCATTACAACTACTCTTACTACTCCTGAAATATTCATTTCCATCTATGTGATCTTGATTGATAGTCTCTCATCTTTGTCATCTTTCTCAAACATTGTTGATATGTTTCTGTTACCGTTTGTCTTTTATCTCTTTGGTAATAAAGGTAATAATATTTTTGTGGCCAGATTCTTGTATGTGTACACTTTGTTGTCAAAACAAGATTTGCTGTACTTTTGTGCCATGATATTATTCCTACCGTATGTTTTGTTTTCAGCTCCACGACTTGGGTGAGATTCGGTGGAAATATTGCCCTATAACTCCTGATAAGTTTCTGAACTCATCCACAACTGGGCAAAGTGTCCTCTTAAAACCTTGACAGGACAGGAACTCCTCTTTACAAGCTCTTTAACAACTAACGCCCTGAGATCTGCTAAATGCTCTTACATTTCAGAAGAGTAAAGACTGCATCAGAGGACACAACTGAAGATTCTAATTTAGATCCAAAAGACACTGATGTTTACATTTAAAGTAACGTGTGTGTTAGTTATCCAAATGCCTGATTTAAAAGGACAGGAAAGCTTTGTCTCTCGCAGCACCTCTGCTGTGAGGAGGTGGTGCTTCAACACATTGCGTCCTAAACCCACTGTGCTCCTCAGGAGAGGAAAGTGGAAACTTTTCACCAAGCAAGCATGTGATTTCATCAAAGTATATCCTTTATTTTCGGTTTACACGTGTTAATAGTTTATTTTCATTAATTAACAAAATGCAGTGAATGAACAGAAGAGAAATCTAAATCAAATCAATATTTGGTGTGACCAGCCTTTGCCTTCAAGACACCATCAATTCTTCTAGGTACACTTTTGGAAGGAACTCAGCTGGTAGGTTGTTCCAAACATCTCGGAGAACTAACTACAGATCTTCTGTGGGTGTAGGCTTCCTCAAATCCTTCTGTCTCTTCATGTTATCCCAGACAGACTGGGTGAGATCAGGGCTCTGTGGGGGCCATGCCATCACTTCCACTTCCTTCTTTACACTGAAGATAGTTCTTAATGACCATGACTGTATGTTTGGGGTCGTCCTAAAGCAGAATAAATTTGGGGCCAATCATACGCCTCCCTGATGGTATTGCATGATGGAGAAGTCTCTGCCTGCATTGAGGACACCATTAATCCTGACCAAATCTCCAACTCCATTTGCAGAAATGCAGCCCCAAACTTGCAAGGAACCTCCACCATGCTTCACTGTTGCCTGCAGACACTCATTACTGTCCCACTCTCCAGCCCTTCGGTGAACAACCTGCCTTCTGCTACAGCCAAATATTTAAAATCTTGAGCACCTGCTGCTGCACCATTTTTCTGCATCCCAGTTCCTATGTTTTCGTGCATAGTTGAGTCGCTTGGCCTTGTTTCAATGTCTGAGGTATGGCTTTTTGGCTGCAATTCTTCCACGAAGACCACTTCTCTGGATAGTAGATGGGTGTACCTGGGTCCCACTGGTTTCTGCCAGTTCTGAGCTGATGGTACTGCTGGACATCTTCCGATTTCGAAGGGAAATAAGCTTGATGTGTTTTTCATCCCAAGTTTCCTTGGCCGACCTCAACGTTCCCTGACTTTTTGCAAGAATTGATGCTGGTTTGAAGGCAAAGGGTAGTAACCCCAAATATTGATTTGATTTAGATTTCTCTTCTGTTCATTCACTGCATTTTGTTAATTGAAGGAAATAAACTATTCACACTTCCATTTTTGAAAGCATTCTTAGTTTACAGCATTTTTTCAGATGTTTTTTTTTGGTCGCTCATTTTGCATTTTGTAAATTGATAAAAATAAACAATCATTATTTATATTTTTGAAAGCATTCTTAGTTTACAGCATTTTTTTTCCACACCTGCCTAAGACTTTTGCACAGTACTGTATATATATCTACATACATAAGTTCTTCCTAACTCTTTTCCTTCCTCCTGCATGTTTGTGTCTACGTCCCCTGTCCCTGTGGCTGAACCTCTTGCCACACCTTTTTCTCAAGACTTTTTTTTCTATAACCCCATCTTCTGTAACGCACGCCTTTGTGGGCCTGTGCACACAAACTTAACTTATCCATTAAGTTTAAAAGAAGCCATGAAGAAGCTTGTAAAGACTTAGAGAAACTGCTCCAGTTCAACAAGGCCATCGTGCTCTGACCTCCTGTTCCACCTGTCCAAAAGTTGGAGCTGAAGAAACAGTGATAACACGTCAGGTTATCATATGCTACTGACCCAAAGCTTAACCTGCTGCTGAAGAGAGATAGAAACGGACCAACCAAGCCCCTTGAGGGAAATAATCAGCTGACGAAACTGTGTCTTCATCCAGCCATCCATCAAGATTTAATAATTTTGCCTTCGTCTTTGTGGTATAATCTCCTTTAGATCTCATCTGCCGCTGCCGTGTTATCTGACTCTGTCAAATACCTCATTTACGGTTTGCTGTTAGGGGCTTAATCTATTAGTTTTCATTTAATCTATTTTTTCATTTATTTATGCTTATTTTAATTTAGCAGTTAAATAAATTCTTCATTTATAAAGAACCTGATTATGTGAATCTTGTGTGTTTGAAATAAATTATGCACATAGACTGTTAATATTAATTACGCCACTGACTTTTGAACTTAAATTAAGTAGCAAGCCCATCGAATGGCTTGCAGAAACCGCAATGTGGAAAAGACTCAAGATAACAATCTTTCACTCAAATTTTTAGATGATACTCCACTTGTACAGGTTGAAGAACTTAAATATCTGGGCCTTTGGCTTGATTCACAACTCTCCTTTAGGTATCATATTAATTCTGTTGTAAAAAAGATCAACTGTAATTTACGAATATTGTATCACTCTTAACTGTTTCACTCAAGTGATTAGGTTAATAATTGTGTCACAGTTAATATTTCCTATATTAGACTATGCAGATGTTGTTTATCAAAACACATCAGAATCAAATCTTGAACCATTAAATATTGCTTTCAATAATATATGCAGATTTGTGCTGAGATGTCCTTTTACTATTCACTACTGTGTAATGTATGACTCACTGAACTTATTATCACCAGAAGCCAGTATCACTGGTACCAGGTTATTTTGAAATGTGTGTACTCTGATGATCCTCCTTACCTGAAGGAATATTTAATTCCATACAGACCCAGCTATAGATTGAGACACACTGAATATCCCTTCTTCACTGAGCTAAACATCTATAAAGAGAGTGGTAGACATACCTTTAAATTTAAAGCCCCTTCAGACTGGAATAGCCTGCCTGGGTCTCTAAGATCTGTCACTTCTTTGCACTCCTTCAAAACATCACTCTTTACTTACGTGTATGCAAACTGTTGCTGTAAATGTTTTCCTCAAGAATAAATGGACTTTTCTTATATATATCCAAATATTTGGGATACTTTTTGTCCTTTTTATTTATGTGAGTATGGGTGCAGGTGTGCGTATAAATATTATGTATATATATATATATGCATGTATTGGCCAAACGTCATGCCTCCTAATACTGCAATATGTATTATACACAAAATTGTTTTCAATAAGAAGTCGTTGGGGCGGGTGTGGTGGGCGAGACAGGATGAGGGAGAGCTCTAGCGAGTGTGAATGTACATGTGCTGTGTTGTCCTTGTCTTATGTCTCGAGGACCCCCTCGAAAACGAGATGCTTCATCTCAAGGGGTTATCCTCTTAACAAGTTCAATAAACAATAATAAACAATAAACATGAAGTATTTTTTCTGGGTCATGTGATCACAGTTAAGTTTAACTTTGTTTGTTGCGATGGTACCCGTATCTCATTCACCAGTGAAGAGCTCGTGAACTTCAGGGGAACAACACCATCGGACTTATTTCCCACTTTTCTTCTCCCTTCACTGGAAATTTTGGACATTCTGGTCAAAGGGTGCGCTCACCTTTGCTCATGCAGCGAAACGCCGGAGGAGAGGGAAACGGGCCGGTGTGCTTGTGCGTCTCCGCCAGCGAGGATTACGCACACCATTACCGGGCATATTCCTCTCTAACGTGCGCTCACTGCCCAACAAACTGGAGGAATTACAACTGCTGTTGGTTAGAAACAGGGACTTTTCTTCATCTGCTGTTTTGTGCTTCACGGAGACGTGGCTCTGTGGATTAATACCGGCCTCTGCGCTGCAGCTGGCAGGCTTCCAACTCTACAGAGCGGACAGAGACTCGGACCTCTCCGGCAAAACTAAAGGTGGAGGAATCGGTTTCTACATCAATAGCGGTTGGTGCAACGACGTGACAGTGATCCAGCAGCATTGTTCTCCTAACCTGGAATATTTCATTATAAAGTGTAAGCCTTTTTATTCACCCCGTGAGTTCGCGTCATTCATTCTGGTCGATGTTTACATCTCACCGCAGGCCAACGTGCAAGTCGCACAGCGCATGCTTGCCGACCAGATTCTGTGCGTGGAGCGGACCAACACGGAGTCCCTAGTTATTGTTCTTGGTGACTTTAATAAAGGGAACCTCACTCACGAACGCCCTAAATATAGACAGCATATTAAATGCCCGACCAGAGAGGAGAACATTCTGGATCACTGTTACACCACAGTCAGGGATGCTTATCACGCCGTCCCCCGTGCTGCACTTGATTCAGATTCAGATAACTTTATTAGTCCCCAAGGGGCAATTCAGTTTGGACACTCTGACCACGTCATGGTTCACCTGATCCCCACCTACAGGCAGAAACTAAAGCTCTGCAAACCTGTAGTGAGGACATCAAGGAAGTGGACCAGTGTAGCTGTGGAGGATCTCCAGTCGTGTTTGGATTCTACTGACATGGAACGTGTTCAGGACTGCTACCAACAGTCTGGATGAGTACACAGAGGCTGTGACGTCATACATCAGCTTCTGTGAGGACTGCTGTGTTCCATCAAGCACCAGGGTGAGTTACAACAATGACAAACCCTGGTTCACAGCCAAACTCAGAAGGTTAAAGGGGTGATAGAATGATTATATAGGGTATTTCACACTGTTCCTTATGGTCTCCTAATGGGGTATGTAACATTGGTTGGGCTGAAAATGGCCTGGTTGATATTTTATTGGCCCTTAAAGTGATGGTTCGGAGTAATTTCACTCTAGGGTCCTTTGCACCATGACCTCAAGCCAAACACCCCCCAGAAGCTTTTTTCACCTGGGTCTAACATTGGGAGAGTTAGCGTAGAGTAGCGTTAGCCGCTGAATAGCTTAGCGCAGAGGCTAATGGATCCGAAGTGTCTCTTAACATTACCCCACTA
Organism: Perca fluviatilis; assembly: GCF_010015445.1. Lineage (NCBI taxonomy): Eukaryota > Metazoa > Chordata > Actinopteri > Perciformes > Percidae > Perca > Perca fluviatilis. The sequence goes on along the minus strand of NC_053130.1, from coordinate 32,859,960 downwards.
ATAATGCCTGAAATTATACCAAAGGTCTACACTAGTATATATAGGTTATGCACTCATAAAACGATGGATTGTAAAGTTTGTAAGTACACCAGAAGGTTATGTAAATAACACTTGCCTGCTGGCTTCTGCTCTCTGCTGTTGTTGTTGCTGCGCAAGACGAGGGGTTAAGGGACATCTACAAATTACAACACCAAAAGAGATGCAACAAAAATATTTTTTAATTTAACTTATTTTTTAAAGTAAGTGCTGTAGTATAACTAGCAGGAGACAAGTAATAGTTGAGGTAAGTTTGGAGACATTACCTTATTTAATCATTAAATTAATAAATATTTTTGTTGCATCTCTTCGGGTTTTTTGTAATATTGTAGATGTCCCCTAAGCACTTTTTAATCTGTCCGTAGTAACAGCAGCAGCAGCAGCAGAGGGCGAAGCCAGCAGGCAAGTGTTATTTACATAAACTTCTGGTGTACTTACAAATTTTACAATCCATCGTGTTATGAGGGCGCATAACCTATTTATGTACTACTGTAGACGTTTGGTATCATTTCGGCATTATTAGTGGGGTAATGTTAAGAGAACTTCGATCCATTAGCCTCTGCGCTAAGCTATTCAGCTGATAACGCTTACGCCGCTAACGCCCCAATGTTCGACCCAGGTGAAAAGCTTCTGAAGAAAGCTTCGTTTGGCTCGAGATCATGGTGCAAAGGACCCTAGGGGAAAATACTCGAACCATCACTACTTAAGCATCCTGTGTTTTGGCCCTATTTGTAACAAGAGCTTTTCTTCCAAATATGGTATGGTCATGAATATTTAGATGAGCTGCGCGCTGATTGGTTGAGCGACTTGCCATACGCACAATTAATATTAGACGCGCGCTGATTGGTTGACAGCAATCCCCAATACACATACATTAGAGAAGCGACAGAATCTCATATTCCAGGCACTGCAATGTTTCATTACCAAATTCACTTCTGAGACTTTTTTAAGCGAGAAATCAACTATATAAAGCTGAAATATGGGCCGTTTTACAAAATGTGATGGCTAATTGCAAATTTGGTAAGACGTTGTCGGACTTTAGGAGCTCCACACAGTCTGACACGAAAGCGGCGCCTGCTGGGCTCCATACCCAGGGCAAAGTCACCCTTTGTGGATACTGCACTACGGGGCTCTGCGGCCAGCTGCCGGCATAACTACATATTTACGGGTTTGAATTTGCGTCAAACGCGCTACTTTGATTTTTAAGGCATTTTTATGACAACGCGCGTCTTTGTAGGACCAGCAGCTGCTTGGTATATGTCCCATTCATTACAATGGGGAAATACCGCGCTAGCTAGCTACACTGTCGCCATAACTAAATTATATTTACAGTTTGAATTTCGTCCCCGCCACTTATATAACATCATTCCCCAATGTCTTATAAAGCTAACCGTTGTGTCCGATTTGATTTTAAGGCATTTTTATGAACGCGAGGCGTCTTTGTAGGACCAGCAGCTGCTTGCTATATGTCCCATTCATTACAATGGGGAAATACCGCAGCTAGCTAGCTACACTGTCGCCATAACTAAATTATATTTACAGTTTGAATTTCGTCACGCCACTTATACAACATCATTCCCCAATGTCTTATAAAGCTAACCGTTGTGTCCGATTTGATTTTAAGGCATTTTTATGAAACGCGAGGCGTTTTTGTAGGAACGAGCAGCTGCTTGCTATATGTCCCATTCATTTAAATGGGGAAATATCGCAGCTTGCTCACTTTCGCATAACTAAAGTATATTTACAGTTTGAATTTCGTCACGGCATGAATATTACAGGTTCCTCAAGGTCTTACAAAGCTTAGCTAACACTTGTCCGATTTCGGATATCAATTGAATGTATTTTTGTGAATGTCAGAGTTAGGAGGAGGCTAGCTAGCTCTCATTGATGGACTCCATCTCACCGCGGCTCTATCAATGAGACTCGCGGACAAGAGGCTTTATTTCCCCGATTGTTTGTTTAAATAACTCAACACACATACCCATTATAAGATTAACTGGAACCTGCGGGCTGCGGTAAAAGATTGCCCGCGTAAGCTCGCTTGCGACACTGCGGTCAGGGCGGCGATGTAGCAACCCAGGCAGCACCAACACCGGCACTAAACTCCGACACACAGTCGGAGAAAATTTGCAATTAGCCATCCTTTTTCGTAAAGCGGCCCATATTTGAGCTTTATATGGTTGATTTCTCGCATAAAAAAGTTTCAGAAGTGAATTTTGTAATGGAATAGCAGAGATCTGCGTGACCTAGCTAGATTCAGAAGACTACCTGATCTCAGGTCAGTTGTGTAGCCTATGTAAATGTAAGGTAGTAGCCTTAAGTAGGCCACTAGGCGGCGCTGTTGGCATTACTATAACAGATGCAGTTCAGCATTTTCTTTGCTTTTTTATACCTTACGAGATGCCGTAGTTTACACTTGATTTGTGTAGGCCGCCATGTTCGTTAAAAACTGTGTGTCCTACGTTAAGGGGATGATGAAACCAGCCTTCTCTGTGACAATAAATCCTAATGGTCTCAGCCACAATCTTCAACCCAGCGTCCCGTGCCTCCTTCTCTCTGCACTTCACCCCTAACATCTATCACAACACAACGCAGAGTCTCGCAGCAGTGCCGAGGGGTACCTTCAGGCGGCAGACGCACAGAGGGAGTGGGTTACATCTTTGGTGCCGTGACCCGGATTGTGGTGCTCTGAGGCCCAGGACAGAGACTGGCAGTGCTCCACAGAGGTCTGGTGAACTGTGTTCGGGAGAAGCCTATTTATGATCCTAATTTTAGGGACTGAATTAGGAAGTACTGTGGTGGAAGAACATCAACCCCTACCAGCATATCCTTTCAAGTACAGAGTGAAACAGTAATGTGTTGCATGACGATCATCTTGGGACTTTTATCCGATTTTATTTGACTGAACCGCTCGTTACAGGGTTGTAGGCCAAATCTGGTGTTAGATTTTATCATCTAACCTGTCTTTGGTAACAATATTCATGCTAGCGGTTAAGGGTTATTCTTTAAGTTGAACAAAGAGATGCGTATTGGCAAATTTTCACTTTTTATGCATGTTTAATTGCTTGATAGTTGTGTTGCACATGTCATTTTTTTTATACTGTAGTAAGATAACAGTTTCACATACACACACATTTTTAAGTACAGTAGTAACAAATTGAATCCATGCAGCTACAGATTTGATACCAGTTGGGGCGTGTTGAATAACAGAAGGAAATTAACACCTATAACCAGAAAAATGTTTAGTGACCACACAGACTCTCCACAAGGGCTGGAAGGACCCCCTGCAGCTGCCTTGAGCATTCAACCCTCCCCTGGGCCTGCAACAAGCCAACAACTGGACTCAAATAGAACCCAAGTCCATTATCTGAGTGAGGTGGCGGTGTCAGACACGGGCACAGTGATTCCACAGCAAATAGTGAGACCCAAACATACAAACCATGCCACCCAGTTTGCTGACCCACAACTGCACCACCACGATGATCACCATGCCTATAGGCATTACCCAGGACCTGGACTAGGCTCCCAGTCCACCCCACCGCCCCCAGTACTCTCACCTTACATTAATCATGCCAAGCCAAAAGCCTTGCAGCCTCCCAGTTTTAATGTTGTCGCAGGTGCAAGACACCAGACAAACGGATCAGATTACAGCTTGCCAGCTATCACTTCCCTAATTGATGCTCCTGCGCCCCGGACAGCAGTGCAGACTATGATGGGGCTGCTGCCTCACCCCAAGCTAGTATCCACTGGCCCCCAACCCCACTGCCCCCTTGTAGCTTCCACCAACCCACCTTACCGGAAAGGCAAACTGGGCTGCAGCCCTCCATGAACCATCAAGCTGCCCCCTATCTCTCAACACAGGACATGAAGCCTAGTCCCCAAGGTTACACTGGCTATTCACTGTCTACCCCCCCGACCCAGGTCCCCATGCTAAGGTTTCAAACACCACAATCCATGAACACTATGACTAACCCCCCTTCTGTTGGACCGTTCCCCCAGAAGTTTACAGCACCAGCCCCTGTTCGCTACCCCCAAGAGCCTAGAGAAGCAACCCCCATGCACCAACCGGCCACCAGAACATTGGGCCCCAACACAAACATGTCTAGGCCCCTGAATGTGGCAAATACAGCTTTTAGCCACACAGTCCCTCTGCAAGCCCCCAACCCAGGGAATTTACCTACACCACACCACCAAACCATCATGTATCCTGATGACCACTTGCATACCATGCTTCCACCTCAATCCTCCATTCAGCCCACGCACTTGTACCCACCTGACCCACCCCTAAAGACTCCGGTTATTGCCACAGCTAACCCAGGATTCCCACAGACGACTTATGCTGGCTTCATGCAGACACATCAAGTCAAGAATGTGCAGGTGTTTACTGGTAACGCGGATAGCAAGATGCTTGTCGATGACTGGATACCGGATATGCAATATCTCCTGGAGGCTATAGAGCTGCCCACCCCTCCAGTTCTGTTCGGCTTTTTCGTGAGACACCTAAGCGGTGAAGCCAGAAAACTGGTGCTGAACTTACCCCCCATGATCAGACCCCAGAGAATGCATTCGAGGAACTAAGGGCAGAATACAGTGAAACACGAGGCACCCTAGATCCACTGGCTGATTTCTATGAGTGCAGCCAAAGGCCAGGAGAGCCTGCTTGCTCTTATGCTATAAGACTGGAGGCAACATTGCGAGCTGTGGAAGAGAGTCAAAGGGGGTACATGCCTTTTCCTGATCGCGACAGTAAACTCACCAGGCAGTTCCTAAGAGGACTCAATGACGAGGAGGTGTATGCAAGAATTGCACCGATGAAGCCCAGGCTTTTAAGCTTCAGAGAGCTGCAGGGTGAGCTACGAAACCTCTCCAGGGAAACTAAAAAGTTCCAGTCGCAACATAAGTCGAAGAAGACCTATGCGCAGGTACATGTTACGCCGGAGCCTAATGCAATTGTGAAGGCAGATAGGACAAAACATACATCAGAGCTAACAGAGTTGACTGAGATGGTCAAGAGGCTAGCCCTTAACCAAGAGGAACACATGGCCAAGCTGTGTCGCCTAGAATCAAGGATCTCTGCTCCACCCCCTGCCCCCCCACTAAGAGCTCAGCCATCTGCAGGAAATGTCATTCAGGCTGCTAATGTAACATGCTACAGGTGTGGGAAGCAAGGACATATAGCCCGGGTCTGCAGAGCAGCGTTTCCAAATCCCAACCTGCAGACCCAGCCGGTGACCCCTGTGGAGGGCAGCACGCTTCAGCCTTCCCAACATTTAAACGCCTAGAGCCCATGGTAACCGGGGCAACCATGGGCATGCAGCAAGGTCCCCCAGTGGAGGATGAAAAGGTCAGCAATGAAGAGGACCCTCCCTTAGTGGGTCCCAGGAACGAGGGGGGGGTGGAAGTCAACGGAATGAAGTGCAGGGCGCTCATTGACTCTGGCTCTCAAGTAACCAGTATTACCCATAGATACTGGCGGAGCCACCCCACCCTTAAACAGCAAAAGCTACAGCCCTCCAAAATACCCATAGAGGGCGCTGGAGGTCAGAGGGTACCCCACTATGGTGTCCTTCGCATCCAACTGAAAGCGCTGGGAAAAGAGTTCAAGGATGTACCAGCTTTTGTTGTTCCTGATTCTGAATATCGCTCCTCTGTCCCTCTGCTTGTAGGGACCAATGTCATTCGTGCCTCCAGAGCCTACCTCCAAGCGTCCTTTGGCCAGCAGTTTCTCCATCGGATCAAAGGGAGCCATCCAGAATGGTATGCAGCTCTACAGGAGGTGGAAACCACTGAACAAAGTGAAACAGAGGACATGGTGGGCCCTGCTGTGTATACTGGCCGTAAAATTCGCATCCCCGCAGGAAAGGAAATGGACTTACTGTGTAACATTACCATCGGCCCACAGAGAAAGACTTATACAGCCTTGATTGAAGGTCACCCCTCCCTACAACTCCCTCAAAACCTCTTGGTTGCCAAAGTTCTTGTTGATGTTAAGAGAGGTTCGGCCCCTGTCAGAGTGATGAACCTGTCCCAGCGTACTTTTACCATCAAGCCACACACACACCTGGCCAATGCTTTCCTCGTGGACAGTGTTGTGGAGTTCCCTGACAAACAGAAGGAGGGAGGTGATAGTGAAGAGGACAACAAGACATGCCTGAGCTGTGGTCAAGTGGTGGCAGGCTGGGGTGTGGACCTTAGTGGAGCAGCCGTTGGAAAATGAGCAACAAGCGTCGCTGTTTCTTTCTTTGATAGTGGAAAAGAATGCAAGCGTTTTCTCACAGCATCCAATGGACTATGGCCACACCAAAACAGTGCAGCATGAAATCCCTCTGGTGGACTCAAAGCCATTTCGGCTCCCATATCGCAAGATCCCCCCCTCTCAGTGGCAGGATGTCAGAAGGTTGCTAAAGGAAATGGAGACGGAGGGAGTTATCCGGCCTAGCAGGAGCCCATATGCGTCACCTGTAGTGATCGTGACCAAGAAGGATGGGTCATTAAGGCTATGCATTGACTATAGAAAGCTCAACTCCTGCAGCACAAGAGACGCTTTCCCTCTGCCTAGGATAGAAGAGGCACTGGAAGCTCTGGGACAAGCAAAGTACTTCTCCACTCTCGACCTCACATCTGGTTACTGGCAGGTGGAAGTGGTGGAGCATGACAGACACAAGACGGCATTCAGCACTCCCATGGGACTGTTTGAAGCTAACAGAATGCCATTCGGGCTGCAGAATGCTCCATCCACTTTTCAGAGACTCATGACCTGCTGCTTTGGCGATCTCAACTTTACCCACCTCCTGATCTATCTGGATGACCTCATTATCTTCTCGAAATCATTTGATGAGCATCTACAGCGGCTACAGATGGTGTTTGATCGGCTCCAGGAGCATGGTTTGAAGTTGAAGCCCTCAAAGTGCCAGCTTGTGAGAAAGGAGGTGCAGTATTTGGGTCACTTGGTGTCTGCTGAAGGAATTAGGACAGACCCAGAGAAGATCAGCAGAGTTAAGGACTGGCCAAGGCCCACAAATCGTAAAGAAGTGCTGCAGTTCTTGGGATTTGTTGGGTACTACAGGCGATATGTGCTGGGATACTCCACCCTAGCTGCTCCCTTATATCGCCTCACCACTGGTGACCCCAGAAGGAAAAAGAGAGGGGGAAAGAAAAGTGCCGCTGCTGACCCGCCCTTCTTGTGGACTAGTGAGTGTGAGTTGGCATTTCAGACCCTAAAAGAAAGCCTGATGACTGCTCCTGTGCTTGGCTATCCAGATTACAGTATACCTTTTGTACTGCAGACCGACGCATCTGGAGGGGCTTGGTGCTGTCTTGGCGACAAGTGCAGGATGGGGCCGAGAGAGTTATAGCCTATGCCAGCCGAAGCTTGAGCCCAGCAGAGACATGATATCCTGCCCATAAACTTCGAGTTCCCTCGCCGAAGTGGGCTGTGACAGATAAATTCTATGATCATCTCTATGGACCAAATTTTCTGTCCAGACAGACAACAACCCTCTCAAGTATGTGATGACTTCAGCAAAGCTGGATGCGACGGGTCAGCGGTGGGTGTCGCGCCTGTCTGCATTTGATTTCGACATCCAGTATAAGAGGGGCCAGAGCAACTCAAATGCGGATGCCCTCTCCCGCTTGTCCTACCAGGAAGTCACACAGGTCTTACAATCCTGTCCTCAGCGGCTGAGGGTACGTGGCCCACAGCATATGGAGGCACAGACCGCTCCAGGGCCAGAACTCCCTCCGGGTGAGAACGTGGCTGTCCCCGAGGGTCCAGACCTTTGTCCGGCCCTGGAGTATAGTGAACCTTATAGGGATGTAGGGACTGAGTCACTCCCTGCCATGACGAAACAGGAGATTCGTGTGGGTCAAAAGGAAGATCCGGTGATTGGTCCAGTCTTGCACTTTAGGAGCCGGAACCAGAAACCAAGCCGCAGTGAAAGGGTCGGAGGTGGAAGGGAAGTGGGCCTTCTCTTAAAGGAGTGGAGGAGGTTAGTGATAAGAGATGGTATCATGTATCGTAGCATTCAAGACCATGAGAGAGGGGCAGTGGAGCAGCTAGTACTGCCGGAGAGGCTACGCACGTCAGTCAAAACTGCTCTCCATGATGACTCAGGGCACTTGGGATTTGAGAGGACATTGCAGATGACTAAGGAGAGATTTTACTGGCCAAGAATGTTCCAGGAAATCAAAGCTTGGTGTGAGCAGTGTGAAAGGTGCTGCCTCAGAAAGACTCCTACTGCAGGCCTCAGGGCTCCTCTGGTAAGCATCCACAGCAGCGCACCCATGGAGCTTATATGTGTGGACTTTTTGACCCTGGAAAAATCCAAAGGGGGTATAGAAAATGTGCTCATTGTTACCGACCACTTTTCTCGCTATGCACAGGCCTACCCCACAAAGGACCAAAAAGCCAAGACAGTTGCCAAGGTGCTGTGGAGGAATTTCTTCTGCCGGTTTGGTTTCCCTGCCAAATTGCACGCAGATCAAGGGCGCAATTTTGAAAGTGCTATTGTAAAGGAGTTGTGTAAGTGCACTGGCATCACTAAGACCCACACCACCCCATACCACCCCCAGGGAAATGGGACCACTGAGAGGTTCAACAGGACATTGTTGAACATGCTGGGGACACTAGAGCCGCACTTGAAGATCCGCTGGCATGAGTATGTGGATGCCATGACACATGCATACAACTGCACACGCCATGATTCGACTGGATACACACCATACTATCTAATGTTTGGTAGACACCCCAGGCTTCCTGTGGACCTGATTTTTGGGCTCCCTACAGATAATGAGTTACGGGAATACAGTGATTATGTCCAGACTCTGCATGACTGTCTGTCTAAGGCCTATGCTCAGGCCAACCAGATGTCTCGACACGCTAAGGAACAGCAGAAAAAGTACTATGACCTAAAAGCAGGGAGTCAAGTTTTCTGCCCAGGGGATAGAGTCCTAGTCAAAGTCTGTCATGTCGAGGGACGGCAGAAGTTAAGAGATAAATGGGAGTCCCGTCCATACATTGTGGTGAAAAAGCAACCTAACATCCCGGTGTATGTGGTACGACAGGAGGATGGAGAAACAGAAAAAGTGATCCACCGCAACCTCCTTACACAATGCATGTTTCTCCCAGTGGAGCATTTTGGTGAAACAGTCAGAAAGGATCCTGAGGCGGATACAGATGTAAGAGATGCAGACTCGGAGTCAGAAACGGCAGAGGACAATATGGGGAGCAATGTCGACAGAGTTCTACCTGGAACATCAGACAGACAGGACGAGCGCACAAGCACAGAGGATGTGGATATGGAGATGAGGGAAATGAGTAGGGAGGAGGAAAATGAGAATGACGGTGGCAACAACTTTCCTCAATGTCCCAGTTCTCCTAGGAGAAACCCACCACGGAATCGACGTCCCCCAAGGAAACTGTCTTGTGAGTCACAAGTCATGAAGACAGAAAGTGATCAGGAGAAAATAGAGAGAGGGCGGCAGCTGTGGCAAAGGATCAAAACAAAGAGAACAGCTGGACCCAAGTGAAACAGCGTCGTAGTACATACACTGGAGTGGCACCTACACAAACACACACACACGCACACACACGCACACACACACACATACATATGTTTACCACCAAACACAGGTCAACCTTCTGTTGTAAGTTGTTTAGAGTTCTTTTATATATGTTTGGTGGGTGGTCTTATACTAAGTTTGGTCTGATGGCGTGGACACCATCAATTAAAGAAGGGGAAGATGTAAGGTAGTAGCCTTAAGTAGGCCACTAGGCGGCGCTGTTGGCATTACTATAACAGATGCAGTTCAGCATTTTCTTTGCTTTTTTATACCTTACGAGATGCCGTAGTTTACACTTGATTTGTGTAGGCCGCCATGTTCGTTAAAAACTGTGTGTCCTACGTTAAGGGGATGATGAAACCAGCCTTCTCTGTGACAATAAATCCTAATGGTCTCAGCCACAATCTTCAACCCAGCGTCCCGTGCCTCCTTCTCTCTGCACTTCACCCCTAACATCTATCACAACACAACGCAGAGTCTCGCAGCAGTGCCGAGGGGTACCTTCAGGCGGCAGACGCACAGAGGGAGTGGGTTACATAAATGTTGGGGCGTGACTGTTCTCTTAAGGTTCCGGATTTTGAGACGCTTGCGTAAGCAACTCAGCTTTGTTGGGATTCGCCCGTTTTCAGCGGCAGTTTCAAAATATGAGATTTTCATAGTAAAGGGGTGTCAGTGGGACTTTGAGCTTCTATGTATGTCCTATTTACCCACCGAACTGTCGTTATTCAACTATGGTAAAATCGGTTTTGCATTCTATCACCCCTTTAAGGCTGGCTAAGGAAGTTCAGGAGTGGGGACAAAGACAGATTTAAAGAGTCAAAGTACAAGTTTAGCAAGGCGGTGAAGGAGGCTAAACGACGGTACTCTGAGAAACTCCAAAACCAGTTCTCAGCTAACGACTCTGCGACTGTCTGGAAAGGACTTAGGCAGATCACCAACTATAAGCCTAAAACCCCCCGCTCCTTCGATGACTGACACCTAGACAATGACCTGAACGAGTTCTACTGTCGATTTGAAAGACAAAAGGACAGTCCTGACACCATCCCCCACGACACCTCCCTACAGCTACAGCCACTGTGCATCACCTCCACCTCCCTCACCTCAGGGTCCTGGGCCCCCCCACCAATGCCCTCCTTAAAGGTCTCCACCTCCACCCCCCTACCCACCTCAGTGACGACTCTCTCCATCCACAAGAGGGATGTCAACAGACTCTTTAGGAGACAGAATCCCAGGAAAGCTGCTGGACCGGATGCTGTCTCCCCATCAAGCTTGAAGCACTGCGCTGATCAGCTGTCTCCAGTGTTCACAGACATTTTTACCACCTCACTGGAGACATGTCACGTGCCAGCCTGTTTCAAGACCTCAACCATCATCCCTGTCCCCAAGAAGCCAAGGACCACAGGACTTAATGACTTCACCGCCCCCCCTGACCTCTGGGGTTATGAAGTCCTTTGAGCCTTGTGCTTTCACACCTCAAGGCCATCACCGGCCCCCTCCTGGACCCCCTGCAGTTTGCCTACAGAGCCAAAAGGTCTGTAGACGATGCAGTAAATCTGGCCCTACACTACATCCTCCGGCACCTGGACTCTGCAGGAACCTACGCCAGGATCCTGTTTTTGGACACCATCATCCCGGCTCTGCTCCAGGAGAAGCTCTCCCAGCTTGGTGTGCCTGACTCCACCTGCAGGTGGATCACTGACTTCCTGTCTGACAGGAAGCAGCATGTCAAGCTGGGGAAACACGTCTCCAACTCACAGACCATCAGCACCGGATCCCCTCAGGGCTGTGTTCTTTCGCCTCTGCTCTTCTCCCTGTACACCAACAACTGCACCTCCAGTCACAAGTCCGTCAAGCTTCTGAAGTTTACGGGACCGAACCCTTCCCTCATCGGACTCATCTCTGATGGAGACGAGTCCGCCTACACGTCGGAGGCTGACCACCTGGTGAAGTGGTGCAACCAAAACAATCTAGATCTCAACGCTCTAAAGACAGTGGAGATGGTTGTGGACTTCAGGAAGAACCCAGCCCCACCTGCCCCCATCACCCTCTGTGGCTCCACAATTGACACTGTGGAATCTTTCCGCTTCCTGGGAACTACAATCTCCCAAGACCTCAAGTGGGAGCTGAACATCAGCTCCCTCGTCAAGAAAGCACAACAGAGGATGTACTTCCTGCGGCAGCTGAAGAAATTCAACCTGCCAAAAACAATGATGGTGCACTTCTACACTGCCATCATGGAGTCCATCCTCACATCCTCCATCACCATCTGGTACGCTGCTGCCACTGCCAAGGACAAGGGCAGACTGCAGCGTGTCATTCGGTCTGCAGAGAAGGTGATTGGCTGCAATCTGCCGACACTCCAGGACCTTTACGCCACCAGGACTCTGAAGCGTGCTGGAAAGATTGTGGCTGACCCCTCCCACCCCGGACACAAACTCTTTGAGCCCCTCCCCTCTGGCAGGAGGCTGAGGTCCATCAGGACCAAAACCTCACGTCACATGAACAGCTTTTTCCCCTCCGCCACTAGCCTTATCAACAAGGCCCGGAAACCACCCTGACTCTCCACCTGACTCTTCATGCCACTGTGCTCTCTCTGCTGTAATGCTCTTTGCTCTTTATTTATTTTATTTTATTTTATTTATTTATTTATTTATTTATTTATTTATTTATTTATTTATTTATTTATTTTTTATTTGTATTTCTATCTTTATTTTTTATTTAATACATACTGTGTACATATACTTATACTTATATTGTTTATACCTATACTTATATTGTTTAATATTCCATTTAGAGAATGTGTGATGTGCACCAACAACACCAAAACAAATTCCTTGTATGTGTTAAAAAACGTACTTGGCAATAAAACCCTTTCTGATTCTGATTCTGATTCTGAGTTCATGGCAAATCCATCTCACCCAAACATATAGAAGCTAACTGGAACTTTCCAAACATATCATTAAGAAATAATTCTTGTCCTTTTGGGAATGTGCCCCTATTACAGAAAGTTTATTTGTAATTATGCAATTATGGGAGCTCCCTGATCCATGGTAAGGGTCTCTGTTCACATCAGGCAATCTCTTGGACACCCAAAGCTGATGAAGTGTTCGTAAATATGAAACTGGCTCTGCAGCTCCCCCGACGCTGGGACTGCCAGATCCCTCAAAACCGTCCACGCAGACCGTTGACGAGCGCGAGGGCTGCATGACCTCTGTGGTGCTGCAACACCACGGCGATGCCTCTGTGAAGACAAAAAAAAAAGTAAATATGCTTACTGCCTAGTTTCAACAAGGCCTTGATTAAAAGGCTATCATTTATAATGTATGCCTATATCATGTATAATAATCAAATAATCAATTAGTTATAATTAGGGCTGTCAGCATTAACGCGTTAATCGCGTTGCAATTAAGGGCCGAGCATAACGCGTTAATGTTTTTTAATCGCATGCCGCCATTTATTAATTTCTTTTGACTTGACTCTGCCTCACGTCGTTCCTAACAGGCTACTATTTTGACCCTTTGTCGCACCTTTACTTATCATCAAGCTGTCATACTTCCTCCTAACACATCCTGATGCTGCGATTCTGAATGTCGCTTTTTATTTTCCAAAACTCCCGGACAGCTCATAGACAAGTCGAAAGCCATAGGCACATTGTGTAAAGCCAAATTAAAATATCACCGAAGCATGTCAAGCTTGAGCTACCAGATACGAGCTAAGAATAGTCCAGTTAACGTGTCTCAGGTTGATGCTAGTGAGCTCAGGCAAAGCTCTATTTTGGAGAGTGCTACTCGCCGACCTGTTATTGACTGTCTCATCAACCGGTGATCGCTGGACGTCAGTGAGTAATCAAAATTATTTAGGAGGTACTGCACACTATATTGACTCTGGTAAGTAGGGTTGGGTACCGAAACGTGCTGACCTAAACGGTAGTAACGAGACCGAATAAGAACGAAAATGTCGGTGCCTCATTTCGGTGCCTGACTTTACACTACACCTGACAGCATGTAACATTAGCCTACCTTTAGCTAGCAGCTGGATTAAACAGGGTTTAAATGCTGACAGCTAACGTTAAACAGTGTAAAATGTGACTGTATTTCACTGGATTCCAACACCGGGACTTAACAGTCTGCTCTGCAACGCAGCAGCTGCCATTGTCGGAATTACACCACACAGACGGTGCGTTCACTTAAAACAGGTAGCCTCGTGGTGCATTCTAAGTAATTGTAAAATACCATTTTCCATTCTGGTGGTTGTTTTTGTCGTTCAACAGCAATTTACTGGTGAAATAAAAGTTATTACAAGTTACAAGTTATTACATTATTATTAAATCTTTAATTTTGACCATGGCCTTAACAATAAACAAGTTCCTGACTGTTGTTTACCCTTCTTTTTTTTCTTTTTTCTTCTTTTGTTTACAATAAATAAATAATAAACTAATACAAATCTTAGAGTCAAGTTCATGAAGTAACTTTCTTTGCATTCATTTGATTCCCAATCAAGATACACTGGTAAGAATTGCTTTCCATTGTTAATATGTACTTAATGGCATGCATACATTGGGATGATGGTTGTCTATTTATGAAGCCATTCATTACTTACAATACTCAAGACCACTGAAACTTGATCAAAAAGAAGGTGGAGTTCAGTGGAAATGGCTGCACTCAGTATTTAAGATGGTCACATCTGTGTAAGGAACCACTTCCACTGCTACTAAATCACAACACAGAAGATGCCAGAAGAAACATCTGTACTATGGAGAACCTCACTGGATGACTTTGACATTTTAGTTAGTGCTACTCTATGGGGTAGTTTTGCAGACATCTACATCCCAGGATATGATCTAAAGAATTGACAATAACAGCTATGCTACATCGGGTTACTAGTTGAAGAATACTAAAATGTTTTATAAGTCATTCTAGGTTTGCTCACTGGAAATATACATTTTTTGGTAAGTCATTCTTATTACCCTTACTTGAGCATTGACTGTTGTATTCACTACATGATTATGCTACAGACTGTAACTGAAGATAGATGTCATTGGAATCACATTCAGATCATCTCAAATGGAGACACTGATGATTATTGTGTTCATAAGTGCTTCTCTTTGGGGTTGTCTTGGTTGTGAGTTTATCATCAGACATATCTCTGAACAAATGCAGAGACAATCTATTTCACCAATCTTCCCAACACTAGCAAAATGCATTCATTTGGCACCAAAACTACCCAAACACAAGCACTGACTTGAGTTGTGTATGCAGTAAGTGCTAATTGTTGGGGTAGTTTTTCTGACCTCTGAAGTCCAGCATTTTCTCCCTAAAGAAATGTTTAAAACTACTGTTCTCCCTGGTTACTGATTAAACAATGCTGCAGTGTTTTATAAGTCATTCTTATTACTCTAACTTTAGAACTGACTTGACTGTTAAATTCAGTAAGTGCTACTTGTTGGGGCAGTTGAACATGACAATGCTACAGACTGTAACTGAAGATAGATGTCATTGGAATCACATTCAGATCATCTCAAATGGAGACACTGATGATTATTGTGTTCATAAGTGCTTCTCTTTGGGGTTGTCTTGTGAGTTTATCATCAGACATATCTCTGAACAAATGCAGAGACAATCTATTTCACCAATCTTCCCAACACTAGCAAAATGCATTAATTTGGCACCAAATCTACCCAAACACAAGCATTGACTTGAGATATGTATGCAGTAAGTCTCTGAAGTCCAGGATTTCCTCCCTAAAGAAATGTTTATAAATGCTGTTCTCCCCAGTTACTGGTTAAACAATGCTGAAAAATGTTATAAGTCATTATTATTGCCCTACCTTTAGCATTGACTTGACTGTTGTATTCAGTAAGTGCTACTTGTTGGGGTAGTTGAACATGACAATGCTACAGGCCATAACTGAAGACAGATGTCATTGGATTCATATTCAGATCACCTCAAATTGAGACACTGATGATTATTGTCTTCATAAGTGCTTCTTGTTGGGGTTGTCTTGGTAGTGAATTCATCATCAGACACTTACAAATGCAGAGACAGTCCATTTCACCAGTTTTCCTACCACTAGCTAAATAAATAAAAGAATGTGACTTTTGGAATAGATATTCAGTGCTAACTGGTGCTTTCTATTGCTTAATGAGCTCTTTCTGGAGGCAAAAAAGGAGTAGCACCAACAAAAGTCATTGGACTCTAATTGACCACTCATAGACTGTTAATGGCATGCATACATTGGGATGATGGTTGTCTATTTATGAAGCCATTCATTACTTACAATACTCAAGACCACTGAAACTTGATCAAAAAGAAGGTGGAGTTCAGTGGAAATGGCTGCACTCAGTATTTAAGATGGTCACATCTGTGTAAGGAACCACTTCCACTGCTACTAAATCACAACACAGAAGATGCCAGAAGAAACATCTGTACTATGGAGAACCTCACTGGATGACTTTGACATTTTAGTTAGTGCTACTCTATGGGGTAGTTTTGCAGACATCTACATCCCAGGATATGATCTAAAGAATTGACAATAACAGCTATGCTACATCGGGTTACTAGTTGAAGAATACTAAAATGTGTTATAATTCACTCTAGGTTCGCTCACTGGAAATATACATTTTTTGGTAAGTCATTCTTATTACCCTTACTTGAGCATTGACTGTTGTATTCACTACATGATTATGCTACAGACTGTAACTGAAGATAGATGTCATTGGAATCACATTCAGATCATCTCAAATGGAGACACTGATGATTATTGTGTTCATAAGTGCTTCTCTTTGGGGTTGTCTTGTGAGTTTATCATCAAACATATCTCTGAACAAATGCAGAGACAATCTATTTCACCAATCTTCCCAACACTAGCAAAATGCATTCATTTGGCACCAAAACTTCCCAAACACAAGCATTGACTTGAGATGTGTATGCAGTAAGTCTCTGAAGTCCAGGATTTCCTCCCTAAAGAAATGTTTATAAATGCTGTTCTCCCCAGTTACTGGTTAAACAATGCTGAAAAATGTTATAAGTCATTATTATTGCCCTAACTTTAGCATTGACTTGACTGTTGTATTCAGTAAGTGCTACTTGTTGGGGCAGTTGAACATGACAATGCTACAGGCCATAACTGAAGACAGATGTCATTGGATTCATATTCAGATCACCTCAAATTGAGACACTGATGATTATTGTCTTCATAAGTGCTTCTTGTTGGGGTTGTCTTGGTAGTGAATTCATCATCAGACACTTACAAATGCAGAGACAGTCCATTTCACCAGTTTTCCTACCACTAGCTAAATAAATAAAAGAATGTGACTTTTGGAATAGATATTCAGTGCTAACTGGTGCTTTCTATTGCTTAATGAGCTCTTTCTGGAGGCAAAAAAGGAGTAGCACCAACAAAAGTCATTGGACTCTAATTGACCACTCATAGACTGTTAATGGCATGCATACATTGGGATGATGGTTGTCTATTTATGAAGCCATTCATTACTTACAATACTCAAGACCACTGAAACTTGATCAAAAAGAAGGTGGAGTTCAGTGGAAATGGCTGCACTCAGTATTTAAGATGGTCACATCTGTGTAAGGAACCACTTCCACTGCTACTAAATCACAACACAGAAGATGCCAGAAGAAACATCTGTACTATGGAGAACCTCACTGGATGACTTTGACATTTTAGTTAGTGCTACTCTATGGGGTAGTTTTGCAGACATCTACATCCCAGGATATGATCTAAAGAATTGACAATAACAGCTATGCTACATCGGGTTACTAGTTGAAGAATACTAAAATGTGTTATAAGTCACTCTAGGTTCGCTCACTGGAAATATACATTTTTTGGTAAGTCATTCTTATTACCCTTACTTGAGCATTGACTGTTGTATTCACTACATGATTATGCTACAGACTGTAACTGAAGATAGATGTCATTGGAATCACATTCAGATCATCTCAAATGGAGACACTGATGATTATTGTGCTCATAAGTGCTTCTCTTTGGGGTTGTCTTGGTTGTGAGTTTATCATCAGACATATCTCTGAACAAATGCAGAGACAATCTATTTCACCAATCTTCCCAACACTAGCAAAATGCATTCATTTGGCACCAAAACTACCCAAACACAAGCACTGACTTGAGTTGTGTATGCAGTAAGTGCTAATTGTTGGGGTAGTTTTTCTGACCTCTGAAGTCCAGGATTTCCTCCCTAAAGAAATGTTTAAAACTACTGTTCTCCCTGGTTACTGATTAAACAATGCTGCAGTGTTTTATAAGTCATTCTTATTACTCTAACTTTAGCACTGACTTGACTGTTAAATTCAGTAAGTGCTACTTGTTGGGGCAGTTGAACATGACAATGCTACAAACTGTAACTGAAGATAGATGTCATTGGAATCACATTCAGATCATCTCAAATGGAGACACTGATGATTATTGTGTTCATAAGTGCTTCTCTTTGGGGTTGTCTTGGTTGTGAGTTTATCATCAGACATATCTCTGAACAAATGCAGAGACAATCTATTTCACCAATCTTCCCAACACTAGCAAAATGCATTAATTTGGCACCAAATCTACCCAAACACAAGCATTGACTTGAGATATGTATGCAGTAAGTCTCTGAAGTCCAGGATTTCCTCCCTAAAGAAATGTTTATAAATGCTGTTCTCCCCAGTTACTGGTTAAACAATGCTGAAAAATGTTATAAGTCATTATTATTGCCCTAACTTTAGCATTGACTTGACTGTTGTATTCAGTAAGTGCTACTTGTTGGGGCAGTTGAACATGACAATGCTACAGGCCATAACTGAAGACAGATGTCATTGGATTCATATTCAGATCACCTCAAATTGAGACACTGATGATTATTGTCTTCATAAGTGCTTCTTGTTGGGGTTGTCTTGGTAGTGAATTCATCATCAGACACTTACAAATGCAGAGACAGTCCATTTCACCAGTTTCTATTAGCATAACCATTACCTCTAACGTTAAAGCATGGATTGGATGGTGTCACATCTGTGTAAGGAACCACTTCCACTGCTACTAAATCACAACACAGAAGATGCCAGAAGAAACATCATACTATGGAGAACCTCACTGGATGACTTTGACATTTTAGTTAGTGCTACTCTATGGGGTTTTTTGCAGACATCTACATCCCAGGATATGTCTAAAGAATTGACAATAACAGCTATGCTACATCGGTTACTAGTTGAAGAATACTAAAATGTATAATTCACCTAGGTTCGCTCACTGGAAATATACATTTTTGGTAAGTCATTTTATTACCCTTACTTGGCATTGACTGTTGTATTCACTACATGATTATGCTACAGACTGTAACTGAAGATAGATGTCATTGGAATCACATTCAGATCATCTCAAATGGAGACACTGATGATTATTGTGTTCATAAGTGCTCTCTTTGGGGTTGTCTTGTGAGTTTACATCAAACATATTCTGAACAAATGCAGAGACAATTATTCACCAATCTCCCAATACAAAATGCATAACTTCCAAACACAAGCATTGACTTGAGTTATGCGTAAGTCTCTCAAAAATAATGCTGTCTCCCCATTTACTGGTAAACAATGCTGAAAAATGTTATAAGTCATTATTATTGCCTACCTTTAGCATTGACTGACTGTTGAATTCAGTAAGTGCTACTTGTTGGGGTAGTTGAACATGACAATGCTACAGGCTATAACTGAAGACAGATGTCATTAGATTCATATTCAGATCACCTCAAATTGAGACACTGATGATTATTGTGTTCATAAGTGCTTCTTGTGGGGGTTGTCTTGGTAGTGAATTCATCATCAGACACTTACAAATGCAGAGACAGTCCATTTCACCAGTTTCCACCACAAATAGCTAAATAAGTTAAAGAATGTGACTTTTGGAATATATATTCAGTGCTAACTGGTGCTTTCTATTGCTGAATGAGCTCTATCTGGAGGCAAAAAGGAGTAGCACCAACAAAAGTCATTGGACTCTAATTGACCACTCATAGACTGTTAATGGCATGCATACATTGGGATGATGGTTGTCTATTTATGAAGCCATTCATTACTTACAATAGTCAAGACCACTGAAACTTGATCAAAAGAAGGTGGAGTTCAGTGGAAATTGCTGCATTCAGTATTTAAGATGGGCAAATCTGTGTAAGGAACCACTTCCACTGCTACTAAATCACAAGACAGAAGATGCCAGAAGAAACAGCTGTACTAAGGAGAACCTCACTGGATGACTCTGACATTTTAGTGAGTGCTACTCTATGGGGTAGTTTTGCAGACATCTACATCCCAGGATATAAGCTAAAGAATTGCCAATAACAGCTATTCTACAGTGGGTTACTAGTTGAAGAATACTAAAATGTGTTATAAGTCATTCTAGGTTGTCACACTGGATAAATGACATTTTTGGTAAGTTATTCTTATTACCCTTACTTGAGCATTGACTTGACTGTTGAATTCACTAAGTCCTACTTGTTGGGGCAGTTGAAAATAACAACGCTACAGACTGTAACTGAAGACAGATGTCATTAGATTCATATTCAGATCACCTCAAATTGAGATACTGATGATTATTGTGTTCATAAGTGCTTCTTGTTGGGGTTGTCTTGGTAGTGAATTCATCATCAGACATTTACAAAATCAAAGACGGTCCATTTCACCAGTTTCCACACAAATAGCTAAATAAGTAAATGCGAAAACTTTTATAAGTCATTCTTATTACTCTAACTTTAGCATTGACTTGACTGTTGAATTCAGTAAGTGCTACTTGTTGGGGCAGTTGAACATGACAATGCTACAGACTGTAACTGAAGATAGATGTCATTGGAATCACATTCAGATCATCTCAAATGGAGACACTGATGATTATTGTGTTCATAAGTGCTTCTCTTTGGGGTTGTCTTGGTTGTGAGTTTATCATCAGACATATCTCTGAACAAATGCAGAGACAATGTATTTCACCAATCTTCCCAACACTAGCAAAATGCATTCAAAAAACTACCCAAACACAAGCTCTGACTTGAGTTGTGTATGCAGTAAGTGCTATTTGTTGGGGTAGTTTTGCTGACCTCTGAAGTCCAGGATTTCCTCCCTAAAGAAATGTTTACAAATGCTGTTCTCCCCAGTTACTGCAGAAGCAATGCTGAAAACGTTTATAAGTCATTCTTATTACTCTAACTTTAGCATTGACTTGACTGTTGAATTCAGTAAGTGCTACTTGTTGGGGCACTTGAACATGACAATGCTACAGACTGTAACTGAAGATAGATGTCATTGGAATCACATTCAGATCATCTCAAATGGAGACACTGATGATTATTGTGTTCATAAGTGCTTCTCTTTGGGGTTGTCTTGGTTGTGAGTTTATCATCAGACATATCTCTGAACAAATGCAGAGACAATGTATTTCACCAATCTTCCCAACACTAGCAAAAATGCCGTCAAAACTTACCCAAACACAAGCTCTGACTTGAGTTGTTTATGCGTAAGTGCTATTTGTTGGGGTAGTTTTGCTGACCTCTGAAGTCCAGGATTTCCTCCCTAAAGAAATGTTTACTAATGCTGTTCTCCCCAGTTACTGCAGAAGCAATGCTGAAAACTTTTATAAGTCATTCTTATTACTCTAACTTTAGCATTGACTTGACCGTTGAATTCAGTAAGTGCTACTTGTTGGGGCAGTTGAACATGACAATGCTAAAGGCTATACGTGAAGACAGATGTCATTAGATTCATATTCAGATCACCTCAAATTGAGACACTGATGATTATTGTGTTCATAAGTGCTTCTTGTTGGGGTTGTCTTGGTAGTGAATTCATCATCAGACACTTACAAATGCAGAGACAGTCCATTTCACCAGTTTCCACACAAATAGCTAAATAAGTTAAAGAATGTGACTTTTGGAATATATATTCAGTGCTAACTGGTGCTTTCTATTGCTGAATGAGCTCTATCTGGAGGCAAAAAAGGAGTAGCACCAACAAAAGTCATTGGACTCTAATTGACCACTCATAGACTGTTAATGGCATGCATACATTGGGATGATGGTTGTCTATTTATGAAGCCATTCATTACTTACAATAGTCAAGACCACTGAAACTTGATCAAAAAGAAGGTGGAGTTCAGTGGAAATTGCTGCATTCAGTATTTAAGATGGGCAAATCTGTGTAAGGAACCACTTCCACTGCTACTAAATCACAAGACAGAAGATGCCAGAAGAAACAGCTGTACTAAGGAGAACCTCACTGGATGACTTTGACATTTTAGTGAGTGCTACTCTATGGGGTAGTTTTGCAGACATCTACATCCCAGGATATAAGCTAAAGAATTGCCTATAACAGCTATTCTACAGTGGGTTACTAGTTGAAGAATACTAAAATGTGTTATAAGTCATTCTAGGTTGTCACACTGGATAAATGACATTTTTGGTAAGTTATTCTTATTACCCTTACTTGAGCATTGACTTGACTGTTGAATTCACTAAGTCCTACTTGTTGGGGCAGTTGAAAATAACAACGCTACAGACTGTAACTGAAGACAGATGTCATTGGAATCACATTCAGATAATCTCAAATGGATACACTGATGATTATTGTGTTCATAAGTGCTTCTCTTTGGGGTTGTCTTGGTTGTGAGTTTATCATCAGACATATCTCTGAACAAATGCAAAGACAATCTATTTCACAAATCTTCCCAACACTAGCAACATGCATTCATTTGGCACCAACACTACCCAAACACAAGCACTGACTGGAGTTGTGTATGCAGTAAGTGCTATTTGTTGGGGTAGTTTTGCTGACCTCTGAAGTCCAGGATTTCCTCCCTAAAGAAATGTTTACAAATGCTGTTCTCCCCAGTTACTGCAGAAGCAATGCTGAAAACCTTTATAAGTCATTCTTATTACTCTAACTTTAGCATTGACTTGACTGTTGAATTCAGTAAGTGCTACTTGTTGGGGCAGTTGAACATGACAATGCTACAGACTGTAACTGAAGATAGATGTCATTGGAATCATATTCAGATCACCTCAAATGGAGACACTGATGATTATTGTGTTCATAAGTGCTTCTCTTTGGGGTTGTCTTGGTTGTGAGTTTATCATCAGACATATCTCTGAACAAATCCAGAGACAATGTATTTCACCAATCTTCCCAACACTAGCAAAATGCATTCAAAAAACTACCCAAACACAAGCTCTGACTTGAGTTGTGTATGCAGTAAGTGCTATTTGTTGGGGTAGTTTTGCTGACCTCTGAAGTCCAGGATTTCCTAAAAAATGTTTACAAATCTGTTCTCCCAGTTCTGCAGAAGCAATGCTGAAAACTTTTATAAGTCATTCTTATTACTCTAACTTTAGCATTGACTTGACTGTTGAATTCAGTAAGTGCTACTTGTTGGGGCACTTGAACATGACAATGCTACAGACTGTAACTGAAGACAGATGTCATTAGATTCATATTCAGATCACCTCAAATTGAGACACTGATGATTATTGTGTTCATAAGTGCTTCTTGTTGGGGTTGTCTTGGTAGTGAATTCATCATCAGACACTTACAAATGCAAAGACGGTCCTTTTCACCAGTTTCCACACAAATAGCTAAATAAGTTAAAGAATGTGACTTTTGGAATATATATTCAGTGCTAACTGGTGCTTTCTATTGCTTAATGAGCTCTATCTGGAGGCAAAAAAGGAGTAGCACCAACAAAAGTCATTGGACTCTAATTGACCACTCATAGACTGTTAATGGCATGCATACATTGGGATGATGGTTGTCTATTTATGAAGCCATTCATTACTTACAATAGTCAAGACCACTGAAACTTGATCAAAAAGAAGGTGGAGTTCAGTGGAAATTGCTGCATTCAGTATTTAAGATGGGCAAATCTGTGTAAGGAACCACTTCCACTGCTACTAAATCACAAGACAGAAGATGCCAGAAGAAACAGCTGTACTAAGGAGAACTTCACTGGATGACTTTGACATTTTAGTGAGTGCTACTCTATGGGGTAGTTTTGCAGACATCTACATCCCAGGATATAAGCTAAAGAATTGCCAATAACAGCTATTCTACAGTGGGTTACTAGTTGAAGAATACTAAAATGTGTTATAAGTCATTCTAGGTTGTCACACTGGATAAATGACATTTTTGGTAAGTTATTCTTATTACCCTTACTTGAGCATTGACTTGACTGTTGAATTCACTAAGTCCTACTTGTTGGGGCAGTTGAAAATAACAACGCTACAGACTGTAACTGAAGACAGATGTCATTAGATTCATATTCAGATCACCTCAAATTGAGATACTGAGGATTATTGTGTTCATAAGTGCTTCTTGTTGGGGTTGTCTTGGTAGTGAATTCATCATCAGACACTTACAAATGCAGAGATAGTCCATTTCACCAGTTTCCACACAAATAGCTAAATAAGTTAAATGCTGAAAACTTTTATAAGTCATTCTTATTACTCTAACTTTAGCATTGACTTGACTGTTGAATTCAGTAAGTGCTACTTGTTGGGGCAGTTGAACATGACAATACTACAGACTGTAACTGAAGATAGATGTCATTGGAATCACATTCAGATCATCTCAAATGGAGACACTGATGATTATTGTGTTCATAAGTGCTTCTCTTTGGGGTTGTCTTGGTTGTGAGTTTATCATCAGACATATCTCTGAACAAATCCAGAGACAATGTATTTCACCAATCTTCCCAACACTAGCAAAATGCATTCAAAAAACTACCCAAACACAAGCTCTGACTTGAGTTGTGTATGCAGTAAGTGCTATTTGTTGGGGTAGTATTGCTGACCTCTGAAGTCCAGGATTTCCTCCCTAAAGAAATGTTTACAAATGCTGTTCTCCCCAGTTACTGCAGAAGCAATGCTGAAAACGTTTATAAGTCATTCTTATTACTCTAACTTTAGCATTGACTTGACTGTTGAATTCAGTAAGTGCTACTTGTTGGGGCACTTGAACATGACAATGCTACAGACTGTAACTGAAGATAGATGTCATTGGAATCACATTCAGATCATCTCAAATGGAGACACTGATGATTATTGTGTTCATAAGTGCTTCTCTTTGGGGTTGTCTTGGTTGTGAGTTTATCATCAGACATATCTCTGAACAAATGCAGAGACAATGTATTTCACCAATCTTCCCAACACTAGCAAAATGCATTCAAAAAACTACCCAAACACAAGCTCTGACTTGAGTTGTTTATGCAGTAAGTGCTATTTGTTGGGGTAGTTTTGCTGACCTCTGAAGTCCAGGATTTCCTCCCTAAAGAAATGTTTACTAATGCTGTTCTCCCCAGTTACTGCAGAAGCAATGCTGAAAACTTTTATAAGTCATTCTTATTACTCTAACTTTAGCATTGACTTGACCGTTGAATTCAGTAAGTGCTACTTGTTGGGGCAGTTGAACATGACAATGCTAAAGGCTATACGTGAAGACAGATGTCATTAGATTCATATTCAGATCACCTCAAATTGAGACACTGATGATTATTGTGTTCATAAGTGCTTCTTGTTGGGGTTGTCTTGGTAGTGAATTCATCATCAGACACTTACAAATGCAGAGACAGTCCATTTCACCAGTTTCCACACAAATAGCTAAATAAGTTAAAGAATGTGACTTTTGGAATATATATTCAGTGCTAACTGGTGCTTTCTATTGCTGAATGAGCTCTATCTGGAGGCAAAAAAGGAGTAGCACCAACAAAAGTCATTGGACTCTAATTGACCACTCATAGACTGTTAATGGCATGCATACATTGGGATGATGGTTGTCTATTTATGAAGCCATTCATTACTTACAATAGTCAAGACCACTGAAACTTGATCAAAAAGAAGGTGGAGTTCAGTGGAAATTGCTGCATTCAGTATTTAAGATGGGCAAATCTGTGTAAGGAACCACTTCCACTGCTACTAAATCACAAGACAGAAGATGCCAGAAGAAACAGCTGTACTAAGGAGAACCTCACTGGATGACTTTGACATTTTAGTGAGTGCTACTCTATGGGGTAGTTTTGCAGACATCTACATCCCAGGATATAAGCTAAAGAATTGCCTATAACAGCTATTCTACAGTGGGTTACTAGTTGAAGAATACTAAAATGTGTTATAAGTCATTCTAGGTTGTCACACTGGATAAATGACATTTTTGGTAAGTTATTCTTATTACCCTTACTTGAGCATTGACTTGACTGTTGAATTCACTAAGTCCTACTTGTTGGGGCAGTTGAAAATAACAACGCTACAGACTGTAACTGAAGACAGATGTAATTGGAATCACATTCAGATAATCTCAAATGGATACA
Organism: Perca fluviatilis; assembly: GCF_010015445.1. Lineage (NCBI taxonomy): Eukaryota > Metazoa > Chordata > Actinopteri > Perciformes > Percidae > Perca > Perca fluviatilis. Next base: position 32,834,028 of record NC_053130.1, on the reverse strand, counting down.
CTGATGATTATTGTGTTCATAAGTGCTTCTCTTTGGGGTTGTCTTGGTTGTGAGTTTATCATCAGACATATCTCTGAACAAATGCAAAGACAATCTATTTCACAAATCTTCCCAACACTAGCAACATGCATTCATTTGGCACCAACACTACCCAAACACAAGCACTGACTGGAGTTGTGTATGCAGTAAGTGCTATTTGTTGGGGTAGTTTTGCTGACCTCTGAAGTCCAGGATTTCCTCCCTAAAGAAATGTTTACAAATGCTGTTCTCCCCAGTTACTGCAGAAGCAATGCTGAAAACTTTTATAAGTCATTCTTATTACTCTAACTTTAGCATTGACTTGACTGTTGAATTCAGTAAGTGCTACTTGTTGGGGCAGTTGAACATGACAATGCTACAGACTGTAACTGAAGATAGATGTCATTGGAATCATATTCAGATCACCTCAAATGGAGACACTGATGATTATTGTGTTCATAAGTGCTTCTCTTTGGGGTTGTCTTGGTTGTGAGTTTATCATCAGACATATCTCTGAACAAATCCAGAGACAATGTATTTCACCAATCTTCCCAACACTAGCAAAATGCATTCAAAAAACTACCCAAACACAAGCTCTGACTTGAGTTGTGTATGCAGTAAGTGCTATTTGTTGGGGTAGTTTTGCTGACCTCTGAAGTCCAGGATTTCCTCCCTAAAGAAATGTTTACAAATGCTGTTCTCCCCAGTTACTGCAGAAGCAATGCTGAAAACTTTTATAAGTCATTCTTATTACTCTAACTTTAGCATTGACTTGACTGTTGAATTCAGTAAGTGCTACTTGTTGGGGCACTTGAACATGACAATGCTACAGACTGTAACTGAAGACAGATGTCATTAGATTCATATTCAGATCACCTCAAATTGAGACACTGATGATTATTGTGTTCATAAGTGCTTCTTGTTGGGGTTGTCTTGGTAGTGAATTCATCATCAGACACTTACAAATGCAAAGACGGTCCTTTTCACCAGTTTCCACACAAATAGCTAAATAAGTTAAAGAATGTGACTTTTGGAATATATATTCAGTGCTAACTGGTGCTTTCTATTGCTTAATGAGCTCTATCTGGAGGCAAAAAAGGAGTAGCACCAACAAAAGTCATTGGACTCTAATTGACCACTCATAGACTGTTAATGGCATGCATACATTGGGATGATGGTTGTCTATTTATGAAGCCATTCATTACTTACAATAGTCAAGACCACTGAAACTTGATCAAAAAGAAGGTGGAGTTCAGTGGAAATTGCTGCATTCAGTATTTAAGATGGGCAAATCTGTGTAAGGAACCACTTCCACTGCTACTAAATCACAAGACAGAAGATGCCAGAAGAAACAGCTGTACTAAGGAGAACTTCACTGGATGACTTTGACATTTTAGTGAGTGCTACTCTATGGGGTAGTTTTGCAGACATCTACATCCCAGGATATAAGCTAAAGAATTGCCAATAACAGCTATTCTACAGTGGGTTACTAGTTGAAGAATACTAAAATGTGTTATAAGTCATTCTAGGTTGTCACACTGGATAAATGACATTTTTGGTAAGTTATTCTTATTACTCTTACTTAAGCATTGACTTGACTGTTGAATTCACTAAGTCCTACTTGTTGGGGCAGTTGACAATAACAACGCTACAGACTGTAACTGAAGACAGATGTCATTAGATTCATATTCAGATCACCTCAAATTGAGATACTGATGATTATTGTGTTCATAAGTGCTTCTTGTTGGGGTTGTCTTGGTAGTGAATTCATCATCAGACATTTACAAATGCAGAGATAGTCCATTTCACCAGTTTCCACACAAATAGCTAAATAAGTTAAATGCTGAAAACTTTTATAAGTCATTCTTATTACTCTAACTTTAGCATTGACTTGACTGTTGAATTCAGTAAGTGCTACTTGTTGGGGCAGTTGAACATGACAATGCTACAGACTGTAACTGAAGATAGATGTCATTGGAATCACATTCAGATCATCTCAAATGGAGACACTGATGATTATTGTGTTCATAAGTGCTTCTCTTTGGGGTTGTCTTGGTTGTGAGTTTATCATCAGACATATCTCTGAACAAATCCAGAGACAATGTATTTCACCAATCTTCCCAACACTAGCAAAATGCATTCAAAAAACTACCCAAACACAAGCTCTGACTTGAGTTGTGTATGCAGTAAGTGCTATTTGTTGGGGTAGTATTGCTGACCTCTGAAGTCCAGGATTTCCTCCCTAAAGAAATGTTTACAAATGCTGTTCTCCCCAGTTACTGCAGAAGCAATGCTGAAAACGTTTATAAGTCATTCTTATTACTCTAACTTTAGCATTGACTTGACTGTTGAATTCAGTAAGTGCTACTTGTTGGGGCACTTGAACATGACAATGCTACAGACTGTAACTGAAGATAGATGTCATTGGAATCACATTCATATCATCTCAAATGGAGACACTGATGATTATTGTGTTCATAAGTGCTTCTCTTTGGGGTTGTCTTGGTTGTGAGTTTATCATCAGACATATCTCTGAACAAATGCAGAGACAATGTATTTCACCAATCTTCCCAACACTAGCAAAATCGCATTCAAAACTACCCAAACACAAGCTCTGACTTGAGTTGTTTATGCAGTAAGTGCTATTTGTTGGGGTAGTTTTGCGGACCTCTGAAGTCCAGGATTTCCTCCCTAAAGAAATGTTTACTAATGCTGTTCTCCCCAGTTACTGCAGAAGCAATGCTGAAAAACTTTTATAAGTCATTCTTATTACTCTAACTTTAGCATTGACTTGACCGTTGAATTCAGTAAGTGCTACTTGTTGGGGCAGTTGAACATGACAATGCTAAAGGCTATAACTGAAGACAGATGTCATTAGATTCATATTCAGATCACCTCAAATTGAGACACTGATGATTATTGTGTAAATAGTGCTTCCTTGTTGGGGTTGTCTTGGTAGTGAATTCATCATCAGACACTTACAAATGCAGAGACAGTCCATTTCACCAGTTTCCACACAAATAGCTAAATAAGTTAAAGAATGTGACTTTTGGGAAATATATATTCAGTGCTAACTGGTGCTTTCTATTGCTGAATGAGCTCTATCTGGAGGCAAAAAGGAGTAGCACCAAACAAAAGTCATTGGACTCTAATTGACCACTCATAGACTGTTAATGGCATGCATACATTGGGATGATGGTTGTCTATTTATGAAGCCATTCATTACTTACAATAGTCAAGACCACTGAAACTTGATCAAAAAGAAGGTGGAGTTCAGTGGAAATTGCTGCATTCAGTATTTAAGATGGGCAAATCTGTGTAAGGAACCACTTCCACTGCTACTAAATCACAAGACAGAAGATGCCAGAAGAAACAGCTGTACTAAGGAGAACCTCACTGGATGACTTTGACATTTTAGTGAGTGCTACTCTATGGGGTAGTTTTGCAGACATCTACATCCCAGGATATAAGCTAAAGAATTGCCTATAACAGCTATTCTACAGTGGGTTACTAGTTGAAGAATACTAAAATGTGTTATAAGTCATTCTAGGTTGTCACACTGGATAAATGACATTTTGGTAAGTTATTCTTATTACCCTTACTTGAGCATTGACTTGACTGTTGAATTCACTAAGTCCTACTTGTTGGGGCAGTTGAAAATAACAACGCTACAGACTGTAACTGAAGACAGATGTCATTGGAATCACATTCAGATAATCTCAAATGGATACACTGATGATTATTGTGTTCATAAGTGCTTCTCTTTGGGGTTGTCTTGGTTGTGAGTTTATCATCAGACATATCTCTGAACAAATGCAAAGACAATCTATTTCACAAATCTTCCCAACACTAGCAACATGCATTCATTTGGCACCAACACTACCCAAACACAAGCACTGACTGGAGTTTTGTGTGCAGTAAGTGCTATTTGTTGGGGTAGTTTTGCTGACCTCTGAAGTCCAGGATTTCCTCCCTAAAGAAATGTTTACAAATGCTGTTCTCCCCAGTTACTGCAGAAGCAATGCTGAAAACTTTTATAAGTCATTCTTATTACTCTAACTTTAGCATTGACTTGACTGTTGAATTCAGTAAGTGCTACTTGTTGGGGCAGTTGAACATGACAATGCTACAGACTGTAACTGAAGATAGATGTCATTGGAATCACATTCAGATCATCTCAAATGGAGACACTGATGATTATTGTGTTCATAAGTGCTTCTCTTTGGGGTTGTCTTGGTTGTGAGTTTATCATCAGACATATCTCTGAACAAATGCAGAGACAATGTATTTCACCAATCTTCCCAACACTAGCAAAATGCATTCAAAAAACTACCCAAACACAAGCTCTGACTTGAGTTGTGTATGCAGTAAGTGCTATTTGTTGGGGTAGTTTTGCTGACCTCTGAAGTCCAGGATTTCCTCCCTAAAGAAATGTTTACAAATGCTGTTCTCCCCAGTTACTGCAGAAGCAATGCTGAAAACTTTTATAAGTCATTCTTATTACTCTAACTTTAGCATTGACTTGACTGTTGAATTCAGTAAGTGCTACTTGTTGGGGCAGTTGAACATGACAATGCTACAGACTGTAACTGAAGACAGATGTCATTAGATTCATATTCAGATCACCTCAAATTGAGACACTGATGATTATTGTGTTCATAAGTGCTTCTTGTTGGGGTTGTCTTGGTAGTGAATTCATCATCAGACACTTACAAATGCAAAGACGGTCCTTTTCACCAGTTTCCACACAAATAGCTAAATAAGTTAAAGAATGTGACTTTTGGAATATATATTCAGTGCTAACTGGTGCTTTCTATTGCTTAATGAGCTCTATCTGGAGGCAAAAAAGGAGTAGCACCAACAAAAGTCATCCGACTCTAATTGACCACTCATAGACTGTTAATGGCATGCATACATTGGGATGATGGTTGTCTATTTATGAAGCCATTCATTACTTACAATAGTCAAGACCACTGAAACTTGATCAAAAAGAAGGTGGAGTTCAGTGGAAATTGCTGCATTCAGTATTTAAGATGGGCAAATCTGTGTAAGGAACCACTTCACGCTGCTACTAAATCACAAGACAGAAGATGCCAGAAGAAACAGCTGTACTAAGGAGAACCTCACTGGATGACTTTGACATTTTAGTGAGTGCTACTCTATGGGGTAGTTTTGCAGACATCTACATCCCAGGATATAAGCTAAAGAATTGCCAATAACAGCTATTCTACAGTGGGTTACTAGTTGAAGAATACTAAAATGTGTTATAAGTCATTCTAGGTTGTCACACTGGATAAATGACATTTTTGGTAAGTTATTCTTATTACTCTTACTTAAGCATTGACTTGACTGTTGAATTCACTAAGTCCTACTTGTTGGGGGCAGCAGTTAACAATAACAATGCTACAGACTGTAACTGAAGACAGATGTCATTAGATTCATATTCAGATCACCTCAAATTGAGATACTGATGATTATTGTGTTCATAAGTGCTTCTTGTTGGGGTTGTCTTGGTAGTGAATTCATCATCAGACATTTACAAATGCAGAGACAGTCCATTTCACCAGTTTCCACACAAATAGCTAAATAAGTTAAATGCTGAAAACTTTTATAAGTCATTCTTATTACTCTAACTTTAGCATTGACTTGACTGTTGAATTCAGTAAGTGCTACTTGTTGGGGCAGTTGAACATGACAATACTACAGACTGTAACTGAAGATAGATGTCATTGGAATCACATTCAGATCATCTCAAATGGAGACACTGATGATTATTGTGTTCATAAGTGCTTCTCTTTGGGGTTGTCTTGGTTGTGAGTTTATCATCAGACATATCTCTGAACAAATGCAGAGACAATGTATTTCACCAATCTTCCCAACACTAGCAAAATGCATTCAAAAAACTACCCAAACACAAGCTCTGACTTGAGTTGTGTATGCAGTAAGTGCTATTTGTTGGGGTAGTTTTGCTGACCTCTGAAGTCCAGGATTTCCTCCCTAAAGAAATGTTTACAAATGCTGTTCTCCCCAGTTACTGCAGAAGCAATGCTGAAAACTTTTATAAGTCATTCTTATTACTCTAACTTTAGCATTGACTTGACTGTTGAATTCAGTAAGTGCTACTTGTTGGGGCAGTTGAACATGACAATGCTACAGACTGTAACTGAAGATAGATGTCATTGGAATCACATTCAGATCATCTCAAATGGAGACACTGATGATTATTGTGTTCATAAGTGCTTCTCTTTGGGGTTGTCTTGGTTGTGAGTTTATCATCAGACATATCTCTGAACAAATGCAGAGACAATGTATTTCACCAATCTTCCCAACACTAGCAAAATGCATTCAAAAAACTACCCAAACACAAGCTCTGACTTGAGTTGTTTATGCAGTAAGTGCTATTTGTTGGGGTAGTTTTGCTGACCTCTGAAGTCCAGGATTTCCTCCCTAAAGAAATGTTTACTAATGCTGTTCTCCCCAGTTACTGCAGAAGCAATGCTGAAAACTTTTATAAGTCATTCTTATTACTCTAACTTTAGCATTGACTTGACTGTTGAATTCAGTAAGTGCTACTTGTTGGGGCAGTTGAACATGACAATGCTAAAGGCTATAAGTGAAGACAGATGTCATTAGATTCATATTCAGATCACCTCAAATTGAGACACTGATGATTATTGTGTTCATAAGTGCTTCTTGTTGGGGTTGTCTTGGTAGTGAATTCATCATCAGACACTTACAAATGCAGAGACAGTCCATTTCACCAGTTTCCACACAAATAGCTAAATAAGTTAAAGAATGTGACTTTTGGAATATATATTCAGTGCTAACTGGTGCTTTCTATTGCTGAATGAGCTCTATCTGGAGGCAAAAAAGGAGTAGCACCAACAAAAGTCATTGGACTCTAATTGACCACTCATAGACTGTTAATGGCATGCATACATTGGGATGATGGTTGTCTATTTATGAAGCCATTCATTACTTACAATAGTCAAGACCACTGAAACTTGATCAAAAAGAAGGTGGAGTTCAGTGGAAATTGCTGCATTCAGTATTTAAGATGGGCAAATCTGTGTAAGGAACCACTTCCACTGCTACTAAATCACAAGACAGAAGATGCCAGAAGAAACAGCTGTACTAAGGAGAACCTCACTGGATGACTTTGACATTTTAGTGAGTGCTACTCTATGGGGTAGTTTTGCAGACATCTACATCCCAGGATATAAGCTAAAGAATTGCCTATAACAGCTATTCTACAGTGGGTTACTAGTTGAAGAATACTAAAATGTGTTATAAGTCATTCTAGGTTGTCACACTGGATAAATGACATTTTTGGTAAGTTATTCTTATTACCCTTACTTGAGCATTGACTTGACTGTTGAATTCACTAAGTCCTACTTGTTGGGGCAGTTGAAAATAACAACGCTACAGACTGTAACTGAAGACAGATGTCATTGGAATCACATTCAGATAATCTCAAATGGATACACTGATGATTATTGTGTTCATAAGTGCTTCTCTTTGGGGTTGTCTTGGTTGTGAGTTTATCATCAGACATATCTCTGAACAAATGCAAAGACAATCTATTTCACAAATCTTCCCAACACTAGCAACATGCATTCATTTGGCACACAAACTACCCAAACACAAGCACTGACTGGAGTTGTGTGTGCAGTAAGTGCTATTTGTTGGGGTAGTTTTGCTGACCTCTGAAGTCCAGGATTTCCTCCCTAAAGAAATGTTTACAAATGCTGTTCTCCCCAGTTACTGCAGAAGCAATGCTGAAAACTTTTATAAGTCATTCTTATTACTCTAACTTTAGCATTGACTTGACTGTTGAATTCACTAAGTCCTACTTGTTGGGGCAGTTGAAAATAACAACGCTACAGACTGTAACTGAAGACAGATGTCATTAGATTCATATTCAGATCACCTCAAATTGAGATACTGATGATTATTGTGTTCATAAGTGCTTCTTGTTGGGGTTGTCTTGGTAGTGAATTCATCATCACACACTTACAAATGCAGAGACAGTCCATTTCACCAGTTTCCACACAAATAGCTAAATAAGTTAAATGCTGAAAACTTTTATAAGTCATTCTTATTACTCTAACTTTAGCATTGACTTGACTGTTGAATTCAGTAAGTGCTACTTGTTGGGGCAGTTGAACATGACAATGCTACAGACTGTAACTGAAGACAGATGTCATTAGATTCATATTCAGATCACCTCAAATTGAGACACTGATGATTATTGTGTTCATAAGTGCTTCTTGTTGGGGTTGTCTTGGTAGTGAATTCATCATCAGACACTTACAAATGCAGAGACAGTCCATTTCACCAGTTTCCACACAAATAGCTAAATAAGTTAAAGAATGTGACTTTTGGAATATATATTCAGTGCTAACTGGTGCTTTCTATTGCTGAATGAGCTCTATCTGGAGGCAAAAAAGGAGTAGCACCAACAAAAGTCATTGGACTCTAATTGACCACTCATAGACTGTTAATGGCATGCATACATTGGGATGATGGTTGTCTATTTATGAAGCCATTCATTACTTACAATAGTCAAGACCACTGAAACTTGATCAAAAAGAAGGTGGAGTTCAGTGGAAATTGCTGCATTCAGTATTTAAGATGGGCAAATCTGTGTAAGGAACCACTTCCACTGCTACTAAATCACAAGACAGAAGATGCCAGAAGAAACAGCTGTACTAAGGAGAACTTCACTGGATGACTTTGACATTTTAGTGAGTGCTACTCTATGGGGTAGTTTTGCAGACATCTACATCCCAGGATATAAGCTAAAGAATTGCCAATAACAGCTATTCTACAGTGGGTTACTAGTTGAAGAATACTAAAATGTGTTATAAGTCATTCTAGGTTGTCACACTGGATAAATGACATTTTTGGTAAGTTATTCTTATTACCCTTACTTAAGCATTGACTTGACTGTTGAATTCACTAAGTCCTACTTGTTGGGGCAGTTGACAATAACAACGCTACAGACTGTAACTGAAGACAGATGTCATTAGATTCATATTCAGATCACCTCAAATTGAGATACTGATGATTATTGTGTTCATAAGTGCTTCTTGTTGGGGTTGTCTTGGTAGTGAATTCATCATCAGACATTTACAAATGCAGAGATAGTCCATTTCACCAGTTTCCACACAAATAGCTAAATAAGTTAAATGCTGAAAACTTTTATAAGTCATTCTTATTACTCTAACTTTAGCATTGACTTGACTGTTGAATTCAGTAAGTGCTACTTGTTGGGGCAGTTGAACATGACAATACTACAGACTGTAACTGAAGATATATGTCATTGGAATCACATTCAGATCATCTCAAATGGAGACACTGATGATTATTGTGTTCATAAGTGCTTCTCTTTGGGGTTGTCTTGGTTGTGAGTTTATCATCAGACATATCTCTGAACAAATCCAGAGACAATGTATTTCACCAATCTTCCCAACACTAGCAAAATGCATTCAAAAAACTACCCAAACACAAGCTCTGACTTGAGTTGTGTATGCAGTAAGTGCTATTTGTTGGGGTAGTATTGCTGACCTCTGAAGTCCAGGATTTCCTCCCTAAAGAAATGTTTACAAATGCTGTTCTCCCCAGTTACTGCAGAAGCAATGCTGAAAACGTTTATAAGTCATTCTTATTACTCTAACTTTAGCATTGACTTGACTGTTGAATTCAGTAAGTGCTACTTGTTGGGGCACTTGAACATGACAATGCTACAGACTGTAACTGAAGATAGATGTCATTGGAATCACATTCAGATCATCTCAAATGGAGACACTGATGATTATTGTGTTCATAAGTGCTTCTCTTTGGGGTTGTCTTGGTTGTGAGTTTATCATCAGACATATCTCTGAACAAATGCAGAGACAATGTATTTCACCAATCTTCCCAACACTAGCAAACATGCATTTTCACAACTACCCAAACACAAGCTCTGACTTGAGTTGTGTATGCAGTAAGTGCTATTTGTTGGGGTAGTTTTGCTGACCTCTGCAGTCTGGTTTTCCCCCCTAAAGAAATGTTTACAAATGCTGTTCTCCCCAGTTACTGCAGAAGCAATGCTGAAAACTTTTATAAGTCATTCTTATTACTCTAACTTTAGCATTGACTTGACTGTTGAATTCAGTAAGTGCTACTTGTTGGGGCAGTTGAACATGACAATGCTAAAGGCTATAACTGAAGACAGATGTCATTAGATTCATATTCTCATCAACTCAAATTGAGACACTGATGATTATTGTGTTCATAAGTGCTTCTTTGTTGGGGTTGTCTTGGTAGTGAATTCATCATCAGACACTTACAAATGCAGAGACAGTCCATTTCACCAGTTTCCACACAAATAGCTAAATAAGTTAAAGAATGTGACTTTTGGAATATATATTCAGTGCTAACTGGTGCTTTCTATTGCTGAATGAGCTCTATCTGGAGGCAAAAAAGGAGTAGCACCAACAAAAGTCATTGGACTCTAATTGACCACTCATAGACTGTTAATGGCATGCATACATTGGGATGATGGTTGGTTCTATTTATGAAGCCATTCATTACTTACAATAGTTCAAGACCACGGAAACTTGATCAAAAGAAGGTGGAGTTCAGTGGAAATTGCTGCATTCAGTATTTAAGATGGGCAAATCTGTGTAAGGAACCACTTCCACTGCTACTAAATCACAAGACAGAAGATGCCAGAAAAACAGCTGTACTAAGGAGAACCTCACTGGATGACTTTGACATTTTAGTGAGTGCTACTCTATGGGGTAGGTTTTGCAGACATCTACATCCCAGGATATAAGCTCAAAGAATTGCCTATAACAGCTATTCTACAGTGGGTTACTAGTTGAAGAATACTAAAATGTGTTATAAGTCATTCTAGGTTGTCACACTGGATAAATGACATTTTTGGTAAGTTATTCTTATTACCCTTACTTGAGCATTGACTTGACTGTTGAATTCACTAAGTCCTACTTGTTGGGGCAGTTGAAATAACAACGCTACAGACTGTAACTGAAGACAGATGTCATTGGAATCACATTCAGATAATCTCAAATGGATACACGAGTGATTATTGTGTTCATAAGTGCTTCTCTTTGGGGTTGTCTTGGTTGTGAGTTTATCATCAGACATATCTCTGACGAACAAAGACAATCTATTTCACAAATCTTCCCAACACTAGCAACATGCATTCATTTGCACCAACACTACCCAAACACACCAACTGGAGTTGTGTATGCAGTAAGTGCTATTTGTTGGGGTAGTTTTGCTGACCTCTGAAGTCCAGGTTCCTTCCTCCCTAAAGAAATGTTTACAAATGCTGTTCTCCCCAGTTACTGCAGAAGCAATGCTGAAAGAAAACTTTATAAGTCATTCTTATTACTCTAACTTTAGCATTGACTTGACTGTTGAATTCAGTAAGTGCTACTTGTTGGGGACGCAATCATGACAATGCTACAGACTGTAACTGAAGATAGATGTCATTGGAATCATATTCAGATCATCTCAAATGGAGACACTGATGATTATTGTGTTCATAAGTGCCTTTTTTTGGGGGTTGTCTTGGTTGTGAGTTTATCATCAGACATATCTCTGAACAAATGCCAGAGACAATGTATTTCACCAATCTTCCCAACACTAGCAAAATGCATTCAAAATACCTACCAAACACAAGCTCTGACTTGAGTTGTGTATGCAGTAAGTGCTATTTGTTGGGGTAGTTTTGCTGACCTCTGAAGTCCAGGATTTCCTCCCTAAAGAAATGTTTACAAATGCTGTTCTCCCCAGTTACTGCAGAAACAGTGCTGAAAACTTTTATAAGTCATTCTTATTACTCTAACTTTAGCATTGACTTGACTGTTGAATTCAGTAAGTGCTACTTGTTGGGGCACTTGAACATGACAATGCTACAGACTGTAACTGAAGACAGATGTCATTGATTCATATTCAGATCACCTCAAATTGAGACACTGATGATTATTGTGTTCACAATGTGCTTCTCTTGTTGGGGTTGTCTTGGTAGTGAATTCATCATCAGACACTTTAACAAATGCAGAGACAGTCCATTTCACCAGTTTCCAAACAAATAGCTAAATAAGTAAAAGAATGTGACTTTTGGAATATATATTCAGTGCTAACTGGTGCTTTCTATTGCTGAATGAGCTCTATCTGGAGGCAAAAAGGAGTAGCACCACAAAGTCATTGGACTCTAATTGACCACTCATAGACTGTTAATGGCATGCATACATTGGGATGATGGTTGTCTATTTATGAAGCCATTCATTACTTACAATAGTCAAGACCACTGAAACTTGATCAAAAAAAAGGTGGAGTTCAGTGGAAATTGCTGCATTCAGTATTTAAGATGGGCAAATCTGTGTAAGGAACCACTTCCACTGACTACTAAATCACAAGAC